>NC_133120.1:148187249-148490423 GCF_033568475.1 Henckelia pumila
CCCTCCCATGTAGTGATGCTTCCTAGCGGCAGTGATTGCAACCAACTCCTTGCTTGATCCCTGAGAGAAAAAGGAAACAAGCGTAAGCGAATAATATCCTCAGACACACCATTAATTTTTACCGTATCGGTAATCTCTAAGAAAGTGCGTAGGTGTAGGTGAGGATTAGCATTGGCGCTCCCATTAAATTGGTTTTATTGCACCATGTTGATTAACGCCGGCTTCAGTTCAAAATTGTTGGCGTTAATGGTCCCTCGAGCGATTCCAGAATAGTGAGCCTGGATCGTCGGTCTGAAGTGGTCTCTAATTGGCACCAGAGGAGCTTGTTGTGCTTATTCTTCAGCCATGTTCCTTAATTCTTCTCTTCTAATTTTTCTTAAAGCACGTGCAGTGCGCTCGATCTCCAGATCAAACAGTAAAGAATTCGCACTTTGAGCAATAAAAAATAAGAAAAAATTAATTAGTAACTTAAAAATAAAATAAAAAACTCTAAATTATATTCTAGACTAATTGGTAACAAGACTAAAAAAAATAATCAAAATTTACTCCCCGGCAACGGCGCCAAAAACTTGTTGTGAAATTTCCTCGTAAGCGTACGAGTGTCAAGTTTTAATATAGTGAATGAATCAAGTATCGATCACACAAAGAGTAAAATGAAAATATTCAGTACTTGTAATTAAAATAGTTCAAACTTTATCTAGAAAATCAAACTTCTAAGAATTTTGAAGAAAAATAATTAATCAATGAGATTTAAAAGCACGCACACAACTTTTAGATAAATATCAATCAGAGAAAAAATGGTCTAGAGGTTTAGATTCACCTGGTTTCAACAACAATCAATCCTAATTAATTAATCTTCATGAATTTCAATCAATTAATAGCCAAGAACACTTAAGTGTATTATTCCCTCTCCCGAGTGCCGAATAAAATATATCAACTACAATTCAATTCCAATATCCCTATTAAGAATCTACTTGCAGTGATCAATTCAAAACAATGTTCTTTTTAAAAGCTCTGTTAAAATCTTATACTCTCCTGAGTTATATAAATAATTAACAGTGTATTTTCCATTGGTCCTATTCAAAATCTCCTCTCCCGAGTGCCAAATTCCAAATAAATATAACAAATCAATTATTGATCAAATAATTGAAAAGACAATCAATTCTAGAAAAAAAAAACAATTAATCTAGAAGAAACTCAATTCAATAAAATCAAAAATTCATGAAAGCGTCTACACCAGGTTCCATCCGACCTCTAGACTCTAAAAATTTAGTTCATAATCAAATTCTGAATAAAACAAAACATGTTCAAAAATCCAAACATATTCAGAATTAAATAAAAATTAGAAAACAAATCCGTCGTCGATGCCGTGTCCGGTCTATCGATCTCCGTCTTCGTTCTTCGAGTAAAGCACAGAATTCTCCTTCAGAAAATATAACGATCAAGCTCCAAATCTCTTTCCCTGATATGTGTATTGTTGTGGCGGCTCCTCTCCTTCTCAAATTTGATAAAAATCCCTTTATATCGTACTCAAAAGCCCACTCAAAAGCCCACTAAAATTAAAACTTTCCTTCTGGACAAAAACTCTAAAACGCTGAAACATCGGACGGGCGGCCGCTTCAAATTCTCACGCTCCCGCGCATAACCTTCTGTTCTCAATTCTCTTGCCTTCACTTGACAAGCACGTTTGATCTTCCCTTCTATCTCTTTAGCTCTAAGTTAAGCGCTAAACTTTTAGGCACAAATTGAAAGCCCGTCTTTTTCTCTTCTTATCTTCTCGTTCTTTTCTTTCCTTTTTATTTTCTTTTCTCCATTTTATTATTTTCTCTTCTCAACGTCTTATTTTTCTTCTCTTTTCCAAATAAATTCAATAATTCTCTGTAAGCACAAAAACAACAAAACAACCACATAAATCTGCTCGAAACAAACATTTAGCCATTAAAATCATATATAAATTAAGTGTATAAAATACACTTATCATTCAGCATTAAGGGATCTTGAAGGAATTTTGACAAGAGTCTGAGTGTGTCGAAAGCTATTCGACCAGATGCACAAGTAACAAATTTTAGTACGTTCTTGATGTTCTACCCTAGATTTCGAGGACAAAATCTTATAGGGGGGGGGGGAAATGTTGGGACCCATTTTCATAATTAACGATTAATGAGTATATTAATCGTGTGATCATGTTTAGATTAATTAAAACGTGTTGAAGGAAATTCCAGAAGGATTAACGGAGTCCGAAAATGGATCCAGAACACTCGAAATATGCCAAGAAGGTTCCGAGGGTTTGGACGATCCAAACTAGGTTTGGAGGATCCGAACTGGGAACGGAGCCAAGGACCGGAGGGTCTAAAGAGTTTGGACGATCCAAAGTCAGATCGGAGGATACGATCTTGCATGGCCAGCTGTCCGAGAATAATTCATCATTGTTGATGTCACCATGAAGGCTTTGGATGATCCGAAGATGGATCGGAGGCTCCGAACTCATGTCGGCAGGCGTCCTCGGGAAGCTAGACATGTGGTTGGTTGAGGAAGTTCGGACGGAGGGTTCGTACGCTCCGAACTGGTTCGGAGGACCCGAATGTGGGATCGGATGGTCCGATCGTTGTCTATATAAGGGGCAGCCGAGATCATTTTTCCTTGCACCTTTTCCTTCTCTCCTCTTTTCCTTTAGCTAGTATTAGGCTTTCTAGCCATCCTATTGGGAATCTGGAAGTAGCGGAGTGATCATGGAATCGTAGCAGAGCCGTGCCTAAGTTTTGAGATAGTCGCCATCAGCGGGCTGACGATGGACGCAGGTATAGCTATGGTCTCTTTGAATTATTTAGGAGTATGCAATAGCTTAGTTAAGGCAAGCTTTTAGAGTTTATTGAATGATGCATAAGTATTTGCATTGTAGAGCTGATGATAGGCTTGGGATCCTAGAGTGGGACTGCTAGGAATTATTTTAGTAAGGTACATAAGTACTGACTGAGATGTTCAGCATGATATATATTATATGTTTTGCATAAGTATGTGCTATGTGTTTAATATGTTTTACGGCTTTAGCACATGCATGTTTTTACGGTAGACTGCATCTGATATGATGTGAGTCATGAAAGTTTTCATCGGTTATGAGTTACTCCTTATGGATTCGTGTTTGGGGAGACTCAGCCCTTGGATTTGCTATCACTAGGAGCGACCACGACGGTGGATTAGACGCTATAGTTGATAGGGGAATATAGGAGCGGAACAGCGGATTAGCTATCCGGCACAGCCCTGTATATTCCTGGAGCCCCTGAGTAGACTGTTTTACCATGTTTTAAAGTCATTTATGTGCTACATATATTTTATATATCATTGCTTATGTATTGAGCGTAGTCGCTCACTAATAAGTGTATTTTATACACTTCATTTATATATGAATTTTATTATTAATTGTTTGTTTCGAGCAGATTTATGTGGGTGTTTTGTTGTTTTTGTGAGTGTAGGAAATTATTGATTTTATGTGGAAATGAGAGGAAAAAGGAGAAAAGAAGAATAAAAGAAAGGAAAAAGAAAAGAAGAAAGAATAAAAGAAAGAAGAAAAGAAACGATCAGAAAAGAAGAAGGAATAGTATTGGGCTTTTCAATTTGGGCTTATTGGTCAGCGCTTGATTGAGCGCTAATGAGGAGAAGAGGAAAGCTATCGTGCAAGATTTGGAAAGACTGGAGAATTGGAAATTACGAGATTGAGGAGCGCCCGCGCCTTCACTTGAGCGTCCGCCCCGTCGCTGTGTTTTGGAAATTTTATTAAATCGGGCAATTAATTCTTGGGCTTGATTTTGTGGGCTTTTGCGGAGCAGTATAAAAAGGAATTTTTATCAGAGAAGAGGGGAGCTGCCACATTAACAGAGGATATAAGAGATTGATCGTGAACTTTTGTGATTTTTCTAGAGCTCAACTGAAGAACGAAGACGGAGTTCGATAGTCCGGACACGGCGTCGACGACGGATTTGATTTCTTACTTTTATTTTAATTCTGAATATATGTTTGGATTTTTGAACATGTTTTTTTTTATTCAAAATTTTATTATGAACTAAATTTTTAGAGTCTAGAGGTCGGATGAAACCTAATGTAGACGCTTTCATGAATGTTTGATTTTATTGAATTGAGTTTCTTCTAAATTAATTGTTTTTTCTAGAATTGATTGTCTTTTCAATTATCTGATCAATAATTGATTTGTTATATTTATTTGAAATCATTGCTCGGGAGAAAGGGATTTTGAATAGGACATTAGAAACTACACTGTTAATTATTTATACAGCTCGGGAGAGTGTATGATTTTAACAGATATTTTAAAAAGAACATTGTTTTGTGATAGATCACTGCGATAAATTCTTAATAGGAATATTTGAATTGAATTGTAGTTGATAAACATTATTTGTTGCTCGGGAGAGGGAAATAATAAACTTAAGTGTTATTGGCTATTAATTGACTGAAATTCATGAAGATTAATTATTTATGATTGATTGTTGTTTAAACAAGGTGAAATCTATACCTCTAGACCATTTTTCTCTAATTGATTTTTAATCTGAAAGTTGTGTGCGTGCTTTTAACTCTCTTAATTATTTTATTTTTATTGCAAAATTCCCAAAGTTTGATTTTCTAGATAAAGTTTGGACTATTCTAATTACAAGTACTAAATATTTTCATTTTACTCTCTGAGGGATCGATATCTGATTTAATCACTATATTAAAACTTGATACTCGTACGCTTGTGAGGAAAATTTCACAACAAGTTTTTGGCGCCGTTGCAAGGGAGTAAATTTTGATTTTTTTTTTTAGTCTTGTTACCAATTAGTCTAGATTTTAATTTAGAGATTTTTATTTTATTTTTTAAGTTACTAATTAATTTCTTCTTATCTTTTAATTGCAGTTTATGCGACGATCTCAAAGTGCTAATTCTCTACTGTTTGATCCGGAGATCGAGCGCACTGCACGTGCTTCAAGACGAGCTAGAAGAGAAGAAATTGAAAGAATGGCTGAACAAGAAGCAAATCAAGCTCCCCTAGTGCCAATTAGAGATCACTTCAGAACGACGATCCAGGCTCACTATTCTGGAATCGCTCGAGGAACTATCAATGCAAACAATTTTGAGCTGAAGCCTGCATTGATCAACATGGTTCAATCGAACCAATTTAATGGGAGTGCCACAGCTGATCCTCATCTGCATCTCAGGACCTTCTTAGAAATTACTGATACGGTAAAAGTTAACGGTGTTCCTGAAGATATTATTCGCTTACGCTTGTTTCCGTTTTCTCTCAGGGATCAAGCCAGAAGTTGGTTGCAATCACTGCCGCTTGGAAGCATCACTACTTGGGAGGGGATGGCAGAAAATTTTCTTGCGAAATATTTTCCACCTGCCAAGTCCACCCAGTTGAAGATAGAGATCAGCACGTTCCGGCAGATAGACACTGAACAGCTCTACGAGGCATGGGAAAGGTACAAAGAATTACTTAGACGTTGTCCTAACCATAATTTTGCAGATTGGGAACAGATCGAGTGGTTTTACAATGGACTAAATGCGCCTACAAGGATGAATGTCGATTCTGCTTTTGGAGGAACTATTTTTGCAAAGGACCCCGCTCAAGCCTATGATATGCTTGAACAGATGACGATAAACAGTTTTCAATGGCCATCTGAGCATGTGGGAGTCAAGAAGCCAGCTGGAGTGTATGCAGTGGATCCTCTCACGTCCATCACTGCTCAATTATCTGCACTGACTACACAGGTAGCTTCTTTGAATAAAATTAATGTTGCAGATTCAACTGGAGTTGAAGGATCACCGGCCATAGAGCAAGTCAATTATATAAATCCAAATGGCTACCGAGGATATGGAGGCTATAGAGGTAACCCTGTCCCAAATACTTATCATCCTAGCTTGAGTAATCATGAAAATTTTTCGTATGCTAACAATAAAAATGTGCTGAATCCTTCGGGATTCAATACAAACAAGGATGAGGGTAAGCAGTCGTTGGAGGATGTGGTTAGTACTTTTGTGCAGGAATCAGGTAAGAGGATGGCAAGAACTGAGTTTCGACTTGACAGTTTGGAGACGCACATGGCCAACATGGGCGCAGTGTTGCAATCCATGGAGACTAGTATTGGGCAGTTGGCGAACGCACTGAAGGACAACAATCGCGGCCAGTTCCCTAGCAATACTAAGGTGAATCCCAAGGAGCAGTGCAATGCCATCGAAGTGCGGAGTTCCAAAGGCGTTGGAGTCCAAATTCCTACTGTTGCGGATAAGAAACTTGAGGAAAAAGTTGAGGAGAAAGAGAAGGAGCTTGAATCTGATCCAAAACCGATGTACAAGCCTTCCCTTCCATACCCGCAAAGGTTCAAGAAGAAAGCATTGGACGAGCAATTTTCCAAGTTCTTGGAGATTTTTAAGAAGATTCACATCAACATTCCCTTTGCTGAAGCTTTGGAGCAAATGCCGAATTATTCGAAGTTTATCAAGGAGGTGATGTCCAAGAAGAGGAGGCTGCTAGAGAACGAGGTAGTGAATTTAACGGAAGAGTGCAGTGCGGTGCTCCAAAAGAAGATGCCACAAAAGCTTAAGGATCCAGGGAGTTTTACTATTCCTTGCACTATTGGCTCTTCTTATTTTAATAATGCACTTTACAATTTAGGAGCTAGCATTAATCTCATGCCTTTTTCTGTTTTCAGGAGCTTAGGACTTGGTGAGGTGAAGCCCACCATGATCGCGTTGCAGTTGGCTGATCGATCTATCACATATCCGCTTGGAATCATTGAAGATGTTTTGGTAAAAGTAGATAAATTTATTTTTTCAGCGGATTTTGTTGTGTTAGATATGGAGGAGGATGCAAACATGCCCCTGATATTGGGGAGACCTTTCTTGGCCACTGCCGATGACAAGATAGAGGTGAAGAGAGGTGCATTGTCGATGGGTGTGGACGGTGAGAGTGTAATTTTTAATATATTCATGAAGTCATCTAACACCCCTATTGAAAAATTATGCTTGATAGAGCCGGTTATGAAGTTGGAGGGTCGTTCAAAAGCCGAAATTGCGGTTGATTCATCGAACGAGAGAGCGCCAAAACCACCAAAGAAGGCCACGAAAAAAGCAAAATTTAAAAGGCGGTTCGTGGAATTTATTTGGCGAGTGAAAGAGAAGGGGAAGAATTAATCCCGTGAAAGTCGGGCTGACGACTTTAAACCAAGCGCTACTTGGGAGACAACCCAAACATTTTATTTTATTTTATTTTATTTGCTTTTATTTTCAGTTTATTTAATTTTTGTTATTTAACTGTTTTAAGTTTTTTATTTATTTATTTTAAATTTTTGAGCATAATTATTTTTTTATTTTCACAAAAATTTTTTTTCAGGCTCTAGAAATCTCAAAGTCGAGCAGACGGCGTGCCCGCCCCATTTATCTGAGCGCCCGCGCCTTACCTGGATGAAATTGGAGTTATTTTGCAACTTAAAGGCGCGCTCGCGCCACCCCTGCTGAGCGCCCGCGCTTCTTTTGCGCTACACTAAGTCAAGAACAGCGCTGCACCTAGCGCTATCGCGCAACTCAAGGATGCTCCATTAAGCGCTATCGCGCTCCCTCTACAACGCCAATCTAAGCGCTATCGCCCTCTATACCCGTGCAAGAATCAAGCGATATCTCTCTCCGGAACCGCGCTACACGAGGCACCATCGCGCAACTTGAAAGGCACAAGATCTTGCGCTATCGCGCACGTCAACCGCGCTAATCTAAGCGCTATCGCTCTATCTGTCTGCGCTACACGAGGTGCTATCGCGCAACATCTGAGATTTAAAAGCCTAATCTGCTCCTCCCAGACTTCAGAAGTCACGATCTCTCTTTTGAGTCCCGCTCTAAATCTCACATTTTGCCACAATCATCGGAAATCTTGCACTCAACAAAATATCATCATCTCTGGGATTTTGATCTTCATTACAAGGCCATCGTAAATCTGGGATTCTCAGAATTTGATCTTGCTCCATCCACGCCTTGCATAGAACATGGGAATCTACCAGGGTTTGGGACGTTTTCTTTCTTGAACGGTACAAAGCTAAAATTTTATCTATTACATTTATGCCGTGATAAAAGTTGGTGTGTTGAGGCTGTTTGGGTGTTTGAATTGTGGGGTGAAGAACGTTTGGCAGTGAAATTTATATATTATTGCATGCCAAGTGTTTGTTAAATTGCTTGGGTTAAAGTTGTGTTTGCACATTGCTGGAGTCGGTTGGAGTTTAGTGTTGGGATTGTGAGAATTCTATCTATAATTGATTTGAGTTTTATTGAGATACAATGCCCCCGAAAACCAAAGGGAAGGGAGCAATTTCTTCTGCTCCATATGATAAACACAGATTTTGGAATGCCACAGCAGAGGAGTATTGTTTTGATGTAATGGAGAGAGGGATGCACAAAGAAAGAGGAATGAGTTTGAAAGAGCATAGTGCACCGGCGTTAATTGAAGCTAAGAGAAGAGGTTGGGAGACATTTGTTAGGAGTCCACTAGATGCTGTTATATCATTGATTCATGAGTTTTATGCAAATTTGATGGTCAAAGACGTGAATCTGAAAGTTCGAGTTCGAGGAAAATTGGTTCCTTTTGATAAGAGTACAATTAACAGTCTCTATGAAATGCCGGATTTGGACATTTTAGATGATGAGTATGAGGTATTTAAGAATGATTCATATCCAGATAATATTGTAATTCAGACTTTGAGTCATGATGGGGCGGAATGGAAGAGAAATGCAAAGGATGAAGCTGTTACATTTCCATCCATCTTTCTTAGAAGAGAAGCGAATAATTGGCATGAGTTTGTGGCTGCCAGAATTTTGCCATCTGGGCATACATCCAATGTGACTAAGGTTAGAGCTGGTCTTGTGTACTGCATTGTCACTGGAAAATCTGTTGATGTTGGGAGGGTGATTCTGGAGTCTATTATTGCTGCAGTTAGGGGTTCTTCGACTATCAGTTTACCCCACTCGTCTTTGATTACTCAACTTTGCCGGTTAGCTGGTGTTGTGTGGGATGATACAAAGCATATTCTTCCAATTCGAGGTCCTATAAGAATTACTGGTGCACTGAGACGGGACAAGAAGAAGAAAGCAGCCAGTACTTCTGAATAGGCAGCTGAACCACCGCAGCCCTCTGAGCCACTACCACACCTTGAGCCAGTACCTTCCCATTTGGAAGGACCTATGTCACTACCGACGCATCCGGCCACTGAGTATTCTACTCGTGATGATTCTATGGCCGTGCTTACTCAGATGAAGAAGCAGTGGAAGATGATCCAAGCACATATGACATATATGCATGACTTCACTGCCGCTCTCGCCCAAAATTATCCGCCCACTGTTGTGCCTTATCCACCTCCTCCGCAGTGGTCTTCTGATGATACAAACTAGGTTTGGAGGATCCGAACTGGGAACGGAGCCAAGGACCAGAGGGTCTGAAGAGTTTGGACGATCCAAAGTCAGATCGGAGGATACGATCTTGCATGGCCAGCTGTCCGAAAATAATTCGTCATTGCTGATGTCACCATGAAGGCTTTGGATGATCCGAAGACGGATCGGAGGCTCCGAAATCATGTCGGCAGGCGTCCTCGGGAAGCTAGACATGTGGTTGGTTTAGGAAGTTCGGACGGAGGGTTCGTATGGTCCAAACTGGTTCGGAGGACCCGAACGTGGGATCGGATGGTCCGATCGTTGTCTATATAAAGGGCAGCCGAGATCATTTTTCCTTGCACCTTTTCCTTCTCTCCTCTCTTCCTTTAGCTAGTATTAGGCTTTCTAGCCATCCTATTGGGAATCTGGAAGTAGCGGAGTGATCATGGCATCATAGCAGAGCTGTGCCTAAGTTTTGAGATAGTCGCCATCAGCGGGCTGACGATGGACGCAGGTATTGCTATGATCTCTTTGAATTATTTAGGAGTATGCAATAGCTTAGTTAAGGCAAGCTTTTAGAGTTTATTGAATGATGCATAAGTATTTGCATTGTAGAGCTGATGATAGGCTTGGGATCCTAGAGTGGGACTGCTAGGAATTCTTTTAGTAAGGTACAAAAGTACTGACTGAGATGTTCAACATGATATATATTATATGTTTTGCATAAGTATGTGCTATGTTTTTAATATGTTTTACGGCTTTAGCACATGCACGTTTTTACGGTAGACTGCATCTGATATGATGTGAGTCATGAAAGTTTTCATCGGTTATGAGTTACTCCTTATGGATTCGTGTTTGGGGAGACTCAGCCCTTGGTTTTGCTATCACTAGGAGCGACCACGACGGTGGATTAGACGCTGTAGTTCATAGGGGAATATAGGAGCGGCACAGCGGATTAGCTATCCGGCACAGCCCTGTATATTCCTGGAGCCCCTGAGTAGACTGTTTTACCATGTTTTAAAGTCATTTATGTGCTGCATATATTTTATATATCATTGCTTATGTATGAGCGTAGTCGCTCACTGATAAGTGTATTTTATACACTTCATTTATATATGATTTTTATTATTAATTGTTTGTTTCGAGCAGATTTATGTGGGTGTTTTGTTGTTTTTGTGAGTGTAGGAAATTATTGATTTTATGTGGAAATGAGAGGAAAAAGGAGAAAAGAAGAATAAAAGAAAGGAAAAAGAAAAGAAGAAAGAATAAAAGAAAGAAGAAAAGAAACAATCAGAAAAGAAGAAGAAATAGTATTGGGCTTTTTCAATTTGGGCTTATTGGTCAGCGCTTGATTGAGCGCTAATGAGGAGAAGAGGAAAGCTATCGTGCAAGATTTGGAAAGACTGGAGAACTGGAAATTACGAGTTTGAGGAGCGCCCGCGCCTTCACTTGAGCACCCGCCCCGTCGCTGTGTTTTGGAAATTTTATTAAATCGGGCAATTAATTCTTGGGCTTGATTTTGTGGGCTTTTGTTGAGCAATATAAAAAGAAATTTTTATCAGAGGAGAGGGGAGCCGCCACATTAACAGAGGATATCAGAGATTGATCGTGAACTTTTGTGATTTTTCTAGAGCTCAACTGAAGAACGAAGACGGAGTTCGATAGTCCGGACACGGCGTTGACGACGGATTTGATTTCTTACTTTTATTTTAATTCTGAATATATGTTTGGATTTTTTAACATGTTTTGTTTTATTCAGAATTTTATTATGAACTAAATTTTTAGAGTCTAGAGGTCGGATGGAACCTAATGTAGACGCTTTCATGAATGTTTGATTTTATTGAATTGAGTTTCTTCTAAATTAAATGTTTTTTTCTAGAATTGATTGTTTTTTCAATTATCTGATCAATAATTGATTTGTTATATTTATTTGAAATCATTGCTCGGGAGAGAGGGATTTTGAATAGGACATTAGAAACTACACTGTTAATTATTTATACAGCTCGGGAGAGTGTATGATTTTAACAGAGCTTTTAAAAAGAATATTGTTTTGTGATAGATCACTGCGATAAATTCTTAATAGGAATATTGGAATTGAATTGTAGTTGATAAACATTATTTGTTGCTCGGGAGAGGTAAATAATAAACTTCAGTGTTATTGGCTATTAATTGACTGAAATTCATGAAGATTAATTATTTATGATTGATTGTTGTTTAAACAAGGTGAAATCTATACCTCTAGACCATTTTTCTCTGATTGATTTTTAATCTGAAAGTTGTGTGCGTGCTTTTAACTCTCTTAATTATTTTATTTTTATTGCAAAATTCTCAAAGTTTGATTTTCTAGATAAAGTTTGGACTATTCTAATTACAAGTACTAAATATTTTCATTTTACTCTCTGAGGGATCGATATCTGATTTAATCACTATATTAAAACTTGACACTCGTACGCTTGTGAGGAAAATTTCACAACAAGTTTTTGGCGTCGTTGCCGGGGAGTAAATTTTGATTTTTTTTTTAGTCTTGTTACCAATTAGTCTAGATTTTAATTTAGAGATTTTTATTTTATTTTTTAAGTTACTAATTAATTTCTTCTTATCTTTTAATTGTAGTTTATGCGACGATCTCAAAGTGCTAATTCTCTACTGTTTGATCCGGAGATCGAGCGCACTGAACGTGCTTTAAGACGAGCTAGAAGAGAAGAAATTGAAAGAATGGCTGAACAAGAAGCAAATCAAGCTCCCCTAGTGCCAATTAGAGATCACTTCAGACCGACGATCCAGGCTCACTATTCTGGAATCGCTCGAGGAACTATCAATGCAAACAATTTTGAGCTGAAGCCTGCATTGATCAACATGGTTCAATCGAACCAATTTAATCGGAGTGCCACAGCTGATCCTCATCTGCATCTCAGGACCTTCTTAGAAATTACTGATACGGTAAAATTTAACGGTGTTCCTGAAGATATTATTCGCTTACGCTTGTTTCCGTTTTCTCTCAGGGATCAAGCCAGAAGTTGGTTGCAATCACTGCCGCTTGGAAGCATCACTACTTGGGAGGGGATGGCAGAAAATTTTCTTGCGAAATATTTTCCACCTGCCAAGTCCACCCAGTTGAAGATAGAGATCAGCACGTTCCGGCAGATAGACACTGAACAGCTCTACGAGGCGTGGAAAAGGTACAAAGAATTACTTAGACGTTGTCCTAACCATAATTTTGCAGATTGGGAACAGATCGAGTGGTTTTACAACGGACTAAATGCGCCTACAAGGATGAATGTCGATTCTGCTTTTGGAGGAACTATTTTTGCAAAGGACCCCGCTCAAGCCTATGATATGCTTGAACAGATGACGATAAACAGTTTTCAATGGCCATCTGTGCATGTGGGAGTCAAGAAGCCAGCTGGAGTGTATGCAGTGGATCCTCTCACGTCCATCACTGCTCAATTATCTGAACTGACTACACAGGTAGCTTCTTTGAATAAAATTAATGTTGCAGATTCAACTGGAGTTGAAGGATCACCGGCCATAGAGCAAGTCAATTATATAAATCCAAATGGCTACCGAGGATATGGAGGCTATAGAGGTAACCCTGTCCCAAATACTTATCATCCTAGCTTGAGTAATCATGAAAATTTTTCGTATGCTAACAATAAAAATGTGCTTAATCCTTCGGTATTCAATACAAACAAGGATGAGGGTAAGCAGTCGTTGGAGGATGTGGTTAGTACTTTTGTGCAGGAATCAGGTAAGTGGATGGCAAGAACTGAGTTTCGACTTGACAGTTTGGAGACGCACATGGCCAACATGGGCGCAGTGTTGCAATCCATGGAGACTAGTATTGGGCAGTTGGCGAACGCACTGAAGGACAACAATCGCGGCCAGTTCCCTAGCAATACTAAGGTGAATCCCAAGGAGCAGTGCAATGCCATCGAAGTGCAGAGTGCCAAAGACGTTGGAGTCCAAATTCCTACTGTTGCGGATAAGAAACTTGAGGAAAAAGTTGAGGAGAAAGAGAAGGAGCTTGAATCTGAGCCAAAACCGATGTACAAGCCTTCCCTTCCATACCCGCAAAGGTTCAAGAAGAAAGCATTGGACGAGCAATTTTCCAAGTTCTTGGAGATTTTTAAGAAGATTCACATCAACATTCCCTTTGCTGAAGCTTTGGAGCAAATGCCGAATTATGCGAAGTTCATCAAGGAGGTGATGTCCAAGAAGAGGAGGCTGCTAGAGAACGAGGTAGTGAATTTAAAGGAAGAGTGCAGTGCGGTGCTCCAAAAGAAGATGCCACAAAAGCTTAAGGATCCAGGGAGTTTTACTATTCCTTGCACTATTGGCTCTTCTTATTTTAATAATGCACTTTACAATTTAGGAGCTAGCATTAATCTCATGCCTTTGTCTGTTTTCAGGAGCTTAGGACTTGGTGAGGTGAAGCCCACCATGATCGCGTTGCAGTTGGCTGATCGATCTATCACATATCCGCTTGGAATCATTGAAGATGTTTTGGTAAAAGTAGATAAATTTATTTTTTCAACGGATTTTGTTGTGTTAGATATGGAGGAGGATGCAAACATGCCCCTGATATTGGGGAGACCTTTCTTGGCCACTGCCGATGCCAAGATAGAGGTGAAGAGAGGTGCATTGTCGATGGGTGTGGACGGTGAGAGTGTAATTTTTAATATATTCATGAAGTCATCTAACACCCCTATTGAAAAATTATGCTTGATAGAGCCGGTTATGAAGTTGGAGGGTCGTTCAAAAGCCGACATTGCGGTTGATTCATCGAACGAGAGAGCGCCAAAACCACCAAAGAAGGACACGAAAAAAGCAAAATTTAAAAGGCGGTTCGTGGAATTTATTTGGCGAGTGAAAGAGAAGGGGAAAAATTAATCCCGTGAAAGTCGGGCTGAAGACTTTAAACCAAGCGCTACGTGGGAGACAACCCAAACATTTTATTTTATTTTATTTTATTTGCTTTTATTTTTAGTTTATTTAATTTTTGTTATTTAACTGTTTTAAGTTTTTTTTTTATTTATTTTAAATTTTTGAGCATAATTATTTTTTTATTTTCACAAGAAATTTTTTTTCAGGCTCTAGAAATCTCAAAGTCGAGCAGACGGCGCGCCCGCCCCATTTATCTGAGCGCCCGCGCCTTACCTGGATGAAATTGGAGTTATTTTGCAACTTAAAGGCGCGCTCGCGCCACCCCTGCTGAGCGCCCGCGCTTCTTTTGCGCTACACTAAGTCAAGAATAGCGCTGCACCTAGCGCTATCGCGCAACTCAAGGATGCTCCATTAAGCGCTATCGCGCTCCCTCTACAGCGCCAATCTAAGCGCTATCGCCCTCGATACCCGCGCAAGAATCAAGCGCTATCGCTCTCCGGAACCGCGCTACACGAGGCACCATCGCGCAACTTGAAAGGCACAAGATCTTGCGCTATCGCGCACGTCAACCGCGCTAATCTAAGCGCTATCGCTCTATCTGTCTGCGCTACACGAGGTGCTATCGCGCAATATCTGAGATTTAAAAGCCTAATCTGCTCCTCCCAGACTTCAGAAGTCACGATCTCTCTTTTGAGTCCCGCTCTAAATCTCACATTTTGCCACAATCATCGGAAATCTTGCACTCAACAAAATATCATCATCTTTGGGATTTTGATCTTCATTACAAGGCCATCGTAAATCTGGGATTCTCAAAATTTGATCTTGCTCCATCCACGCCTTGCACAGAACATGGGAATCTACCAGGGTTTGGGACGTTTTCTTTCTTGAACGGTACAAAGCTAAAATTTTATCTATTACATTTATTCCGTGATAAAAGTTGGTGTGTTGAGGCTGTTTGGGTGTTTGAATTGTGGGGTGAAGAACGTTTGGCAGTGAACTTTATATATTATTGCATGCCAAGTGTTTGTTAAATTGCTTGGGTTAAAGTTGTGTTTGCACATTGCTGGAGTCGGTTGGAGTTTAGTGTTGGGATAGTGAGAATTCCATCTATAATTAATTTGAGTTTTATTGAGATACAATGCCCCCAAAAACCAAAGGGAAGGGAGCAATTTCTTCTGCTCCATATGATAAACACAGATTTTGGAATGCCACAGCAGAGGAGTATTGTTTTGATGTAATGGAGAGAGGGATGCACAAAGAAAGAGGAATGAGTTTGAAAGAGCATAGTGCACCGGCGTTAATTGAAGCTAAGAGAAGAGGTTGGGAGACATTTGTTAGGAGTCCACTAGATGCTGTTATATCATTGATTCATGAGTTTTATGCAAATTTGATGGTCAAAGACGTGAATCTGAAAGTTCGAGTTCGAGGAAAATTGGTTCCTTTTGATAAGAGTACAATTAACAGTCTCTATGAAATGCCGGATTTGGACATTTTAGATGATGAGTATGAGGTATTTAAGAATGATTCATATCCAGATAATATTGTAATTCAGACTTTGTGTCATGATGGGGCGGAATGGAAAAGAAATGCAAAGGATGAAGCTGTTACATTTCCATCCATCTTTCTTAGAAGAGAAGCGAATAATTGGCATGAGTTTGTGGCTGCCATAATTTTGCCATCTGGGCATACATCCAATGTGACTAAGGTTAGAGCTGGTCTTGTGTACTGCATTGTCACTGGAAAACCTGTTGATGTTGGGAGGGTGATTCTGGAGTCTATTATTGCTGCAGTTAGGGGTTCTTCGACTATCAGTTTACCCCACTCGTCTTTGATTACTCAACTTTGCCGGTTAGCTGGTGTTGTGTGGGATGATACGGAGCATATTCTTCCAATTCGAGGTCCTATAAGAATTACTGGTGCACTGAGACGGGACAAGA
Source organism: Henckelia pumila (assembly GCF_033568475.1). Lineage (NCBI taxonomy): Eukaryota > Viridiplantae > Streptophyta > Magnoliopsida > Lamiales > Gesneriaceae > Henckelia > Henckelia pumila. The sequence goes on from NC_133120.1 coordinate 148,203,462, forward strand.
AGAAGAAAGCAGCCAGTACTTCTGAATAGGCAGCTGAACCACCGCAGCCCTCTGAGCCACTACCACACCTTGAGCCAGCACCTTCCCATTTGGAAGGACCTATGTCACTACCGACGCATCCGGCCACTGTGTATTCTACTCGTGATGATTCTATGGTCGTGCTTACTCAGATGAATAAGCAGTGGAAGATGATGCAAGCACATATGACATATATGCATGACTTCACTGCCGCTCTCGCCCAGAATTATCCGCCCACTGTTGTGCCTTATCCACCTCCTCCGCAGTGGTCTTCTGATGATACTGCTGCTGCTGCACCTTCTTTCCATGGAGATGATGATGATGACGCCGAGTCCTGATGCTCGATGTCGAAGGTACATGTCCCTTGTTCTTTTCTTTGTTTTTAATCATTAGGGACAATGATTACATTAAGTTTGGTGGGGGTAAATCAATGTTTGATTTAGTTGGTTGGTTGAGTAGCTGAATTTTATTGTGTGCTTCATAGATTAAATTTTAGTTGTTGTGTTAGTTAAGTTGAATTTAAAAGAAGTCGAGAAAGAATTGGATGCATGGCTGCTGATGAAAAAAGTTTTTTGTGCTATAACTGAAATCCATGATTGTCTGCCTATCTGACAAATATTTTTTGAAAAAAATGAAACCAATTGAATAAACAATTTCCTATATACTCTGTGATTAATACTTGAATCTGATTTTTGAGACATACAAAAATAGATATGATTGAGGCATTGTTTGAAATTTTGGGCCTAATTTTCATTGAATTTATCCTTAGTTGCCGATTTGAGCCTACACGTATATTAGTACATTGAGGTACGAGAAAATCTGAATTTTTTGTGAAAATCATCGTTTACTGCTGATGATTGTTCTTTTTCTGCACTGATTGAATTTGTATGATTTAATTGTGGATTGATACTTGTCTAGAACTAGTTCGAACACTCTTCGAGGCAAAATACGTGCAAAACTGAGATTAGGAATGATTTAGGCAATTTTTCTGAATTCGTTTGAGCCTTTCAAGCTACCTTGTAATGAATTTTATCCCTAGTACCTTGTTTGAGCCTAATTGAAAATCGAATGGCATGCGTGTAAACGTGTGAATAAACCCCATTCGTCATTATTTCAAGGTCCTACATTGACTACCTAATTAGCCTAAACACTAATTCCTACCTTTAAGGGAGTAATTTGACTGCTAAAATGTTATATGCTCCTAGTTTTATTTGTGAAAAATGGAATAGTGTGGTGGATGAATTGAAAAGAAAAAAATGAAAAAGGTAGTAGAAAAAAATTGATGAAAGTTGAAAAGAGTTGTGAAAGAAGATGAAGTTGAGAAAAAATTAATGAAGTGAATTGAAGAGAAAAAGTGTGAAATTGTGAATGAAAAAAAAGTCGTAATTAGAGTTTGATAAAATTATAAATTACTCCTTATTTTGAAATCTTATCCTTCGTTTGTAGCCATGAGCCAGGCCTTACATTATGAGCCAATTAAGTCATATTGACCGAGTCTCAGTTGCCTAATATACTAGTGGAGAAAAGTTGCAAGAATTTAGTCTATGGACTGTTGATTGACGCTTTTAATGATTATGAATTTTGATCGAAACACGCACATACTATTATTCTTTGCATTTACCTATTTGTGAGTGTTTTTTATTTATATCCTATATTTGATCCTATGTTATCCTTGAAAAGTCCTCATGATCTATGAATGTTTGAATTGAACTTGGATAATGGTGTTTTGAACGTGAGTTGCGGAGATTGTGAGTTTATGCGGTTATTATTTTGTGATTGGCTAAAACTTTCAAGTGTTAGTAGGTGTGAAATGATTGGATTTGATATTTTTGAAATCATTGCTGATGTCATTGCTCCATAATATTTCTTGACTATTCTTGTTGGTTTTTGAGAGAATGAGTTTTTGGAATTTAATAGTTTTGCTCGGGACTAGCAAAAGTCTAAGTTTGGGGGTATTTGATAAGTGTATTTTATACACTTAATTTATATATGATTTTTATTATTAATTGTTTGTTTCGAGCAGATTTATGTGGGTGTTTTGTTGTTTTTGTGAGTGTAGGAAATTATTGATTTTATGTGGAAATGAGAGGAAAAAGGAGAAAAGAAGAATAAAAGAAAGGAAAAAGAAAAGAAGAAAGAATAAAAGAAAGAAGAAAAGAAACGATCAGAAAAGAAGAAGGAATAGTATTGGGCTTTTTCAATTTGGGCTTATTGGTCAGCGCTTGATTGAGCTCTAATGAGGAGAAGAGGAAAGCTATCGCGCAAGATTTGGAAAGACTAGAGAATTGGAAATTACGAGATTGAGGAGCGCCCGCGCCTTCACTTGAGCGCCCGCCCCGTCGCTGTGTTTTGGAAATTTTATTAAATCGGGCAATTAATTCTTGGGCTTGATTTTGTGGGCTTTTGCTTAGCAATATAAAAAGGAATTTTTATCAGAGGAGAGAGGAGCCGCCACATTAACAAAGGATATCAGAGATTGATCGTGAACTTTTGTGATTTTTCTGGAGCTCAACTGAAGAACGAAGACGGAGTTCGATAGTCCGGACACGGCGTCGACGACGGATTTGATTTCTTACTTTTATTTTAATTCTGAATATATGTTTGGATTTTTGAACATGTTTTGTTTTATTCAGAATTTTATTATAAACTAAATTTTTAGAGTCTAGAGGTCGGATGGAACCTGGTGTAGACGCTTTCATGAATGTTTGATTTTATTGAATTGAGTTTCTTCTAAATTAATTGTTTTTTCTAGAATTGATTGTCTTTTCAATTATCTGATCAATAATTGATTTGTTATATTTATTTGAAATCATTGCTCGGGAGAGAGGGATTTTGAATAGGACATTAGAAACTACACTGTTAATTATTTATACAGCTCGGGAGAGTGTATGATTTTAACAGAGCTTTTAAAAAGAACATTTTTTTGTGATAGATCACTGCGATAAATTCTTAATAGGAATATTGGAATTGAATTGTAGTTGATAAACATTATTTGTTGCTCGGGAGAGGGAAATAATAAACTTAAGTGTTCTTGGCTATTAATTGACTAAAATTCATGAATATTAATTATTTATGATTGATTGTTGTTTAAACCAGGTGAAATCTATACCTCTAGACCATTTTTCTCTGATTGATTTTTGGCAAACACTTGTATGCAACCGTTGCACGGGTCATTTTCGTGTGACGGGTCTCTTATATGGGTTATCCATTAAAAAGTATTACATTTTATGTCAAAAGTATTACTTATTATTATAAATATGGATAGGGTTGACCCGTCTCACGAATGAGACCGTTGCACAGGAGTGTTACTCTTGATTTTTAATCTGAAAGTTGTGTGCGTGCTTTTAAATCTCTTAATTATTTTATTTTTATTTCAAAATTCTCAAAGTTTGATTTTCTAGATAAAGTTTGGACTATTCTAATTACAAGTACTAAATATTTTTATTTTACTCTCTGAGGGATCGATATCTGATTTAATCACTATATTAAAATTTGACACTCGTACGCTTGCGAGGAAAATTTCACAACACTCACGTCCAGTCTTTCCTATGTATCTGGACACCCAATTCGATGGGGGCAGGTATAGGTGCAGGATTGAGCACTAGGAGCTTAGAAAGGCCAACGACCAGTGAAGACAGCGGGTGGCAACGCTAAGTCGTGTCATGCCCAAATTACCCAACTCAAATCAGATAACATAATATGCAGTAGTGTGAGTAGGGTTTTTTGGATTTTATAAACTACTATGCAAGAATTAAAATAAGAAAGATCAATAAACTAATGAGACTTGGTATCGATCGACTACACCCTTGAAATTATTCATTCGATCATCTATTCCCAAAAATAATTAATTCACATTGAATATTCATCATTGGAAATTTAATTCTTGTTTCACCTTAATTATAGTTAATTAAACATCAGCGTTCTAAGTTAACCCTTACCCCATAAATTAACTCAATACCAGCGATTAGATTTAAATCTACGGCAGCATTCAAATGAGTAAAATTGATGAATCTAGACAACACAAATACCAGCGATTGTATTTAATCTAGTCAATTGTTGTTCCTACGATTTAACAAATTCACCATCGGAAAATATTAATCATAGTTGCTTCAAAAATCAGATGATTCAAAAAATTACGGATTTGAGTTCTAATTTAGCAATAGATTGTATAGAAAAATCCTAAGGTGATCAATCCTAAAATCTCACAAACAAGAATGACAATCAATCCAAAACAACTTTTGATACGCAATTTGGAATTAAACAATAGAAAACTGAATCTCACAAATAAAATAACTCAAGGGTTCGTCTTCCTCAACCAGGTACTAAAACTTAGCCACAAATATTCATGAATTCTCTAGAAAATTTCATGAAATAAAATTAAATCTAAGAAAAGAGAGAAGAAACTTATCCGCCAATGTGCTTCTCACGTTCCCAGACGTCTAAGTCTGATCAATCCCCCTAATTTTTGAGTTATAGGAGTATTTAAGGACTAGAGTCCTAAAGAAATAAGTTTTCTAATTTAAAAGGATTTCTCGAAAAAGTCCGTCGCGATCGAGCGCGCTAGTTTAGCGGATCGAGCGCCCAAAATTATGACAACTTTCCTCGATCTGTTGAATTGGACGGATCGAGCGCGCAGCTTTTTTTCCAGCAAGCAGCGATTTTGAAATATTCATATCCAGAGATCTAGCCATCGGATTGAGCTGAAATTTAGGCAGCTGCTTCAAAACATCTTATAATTTATTCTGAACAGTGGAGATCGGATTTGGATTTTTCTAAAATTAAAAATGATTTTCTGACCATTGCTGCTTCGCAATTCTTCTATTATCTCGGCTCTTTTTTTCCATCTTTAGCTCCATTTATTCTCTTTTCCTATATCAAATCACATATGATGATTAGGAACTATAAAATGAATTTAGCCAATCAAAATACACCTAATCATCACAATTTAATCCAAGTAAACATAGAAAAATATTGACATATCAAACTCCCTCATACTTAAACTTTGCTCGCCCTCGAGCAACACAAAACCAAAAATAAGTTCGAACTCATAATCCATAACAAAAATAACCATGATCTTCACATTTGTGCCTCATGAATAAACTCAATGCATGATCAAGAAAGGCGTTAAAATGCTAACAATGGAACAAGTTCAATATCCAGACATTTGAACTCGAGATATAGCCCCGAAGGTGTGTGTGTGTTTGGTCATTAGCCAGTGTCATGCACACTTCACAGATCCATTCAATGTAAAACCCCACAATAGCTCAAGTTGCATACCAAAAAATCAAATTAAACCATTTAAAAGTTTTATAGTCTTTTCACTTGTCCGAGTAATTGCACCCGGTTATCCTCAACTCCGTACATTCTCCTCCATATTTAGCTCTTGGAATTTATAAGACTAGAATTTCAATCCTCATTCCAATGCCTCCCCTCACCTTACTAACTCCATTCATTTCTTTTTTTTTTCTTGATTAAACTAAAAAGGGAGGTTGATAGGCTAGCGACTTTCTAAGACTATCACAAGGCTCACACGACCTTCACTATGTCATATATAATTCACAAGTCATGACTCATGCGTGCTTAAAAAAAATATTCAACAACCATATCAAAGTCTAATTTGCATTGGATATCAAAGTGTTCCAAAGTTAGAAAATCATCTATTTTCAAAAGCATGCACGTCATCAATTAGATATCATCATGGGCTAGTGATTTCAACAGTCAAATTTCTCACAAACTATGAGCTCTAAAAAAAATTTTTTTTTTTCAAAAATCGGCTAAATTCTCTCAATGACTGGCTAAGTCCTCTATCCCATACTTAAAATCTTACATTGTCCTCAATGTAAGTAAAAATGCAAAACAAAAATAAATAAAAACTAAGAATGAAAGAAAATACTCCCCTTGGGTTGCCTCCCAAGCAGCGCCTCTGTTTACAGTCATCGGCCCGACTTCAAGCTTCAGCTGCTCATGGTGGTTTATATGTGGTTCCCTTGTCCACCTTCACCCATCTGAATAGATTTGCAGTTATTTTATTTCTATGCTTTCTCTTCTTGGGTATCTCCATCTCTGGTCAATTTCTTCCTTTTTCTATAGGAATTCATTTTGTTATATCTGGAGGAAGTTTTGACTTAGTTCTAGATGCCTGCAAATCAGAGAGAAAAATTCTCGCATTAGAAATTTTAGCAGGTCTTGCCATTACTTCCTTCAACTTACCTGCCTTCACATCTGTCGTGTACTCTTGTGACAAGTGATCATGGATATCAAGAATATTAACAGCACTTTCACCACTAGGAAAATTCAGGTTATCAAAAATATTAAACTTAACAATCTCCCCATCGAATTCCATAGTGAGAGTACCATTATTGACATCTATAATGGACTTTGAAGTTTTCAAAAATGGTCTTCCTAGCAAAATTGGACTATTCAAATCATTGTTTTTCATGTCAAGCATATAAAAATCAGCACAAAAAACCAATTTACCAACTTGAACAAGAACATCCTCTATCAATCCTATAGGAAAAATAGTAGATTTATCAGCCATCTGAACCACAATTGTAGTCTCATTCAAGGGCACTAGTTTTAAGGAGGCATAAACAGAATATGGCATGACATTAATCGACTCTCCTAAGTCTAGCATGGCTTTATGAAGCTGAATATCTCCTATCTTACAAGGAATAAAAACATACATGGATCCTTGCATTTTGTAGGTATTTTTCTTTGAATTACGGCAGAAACCTGTTCTCCCAATTCAACTCTCTGACATCCCTTCAGTTTTTGTTTTCTCTTCACAGTACACAACTCTTTTAAAAATTTAGCATAGCGAGGTACTTGTGTGATAGCATCTAACAAAGGAATATTTACCTCATATCTACGAAAAACTTCATACAACCCCTTAATTCATTCATCCTTTGTGAGACCCCATTTTCTAAACATCTAATCTTGGAATAAACAATAAATAATCATACAAGCTCTACAATTGCAAGCAAAAACTGGAAAACTGGTTCTTTGCATCAGAGGACACCATTTGGTTGTTCCCAAAACATATTTTGACAATTTGTTTTCTCTCCCACAAGAATGCATCTCAAATCTCTTAGAGGTAATAGCAGGTGACATCGAGGATATGATGACTCTTTTATCTCATCTGGTGCACTGTTGAAGCTCTTAGAAGCAAAGAAGGAGCTGAAGCTGAAATATCAAGTTTTGGCTTACATGGTAGCCAAGGACTACTGGCCAAATCTGGTTCTTTTACAACTATTACTACTGAAAAATTCCAGGCTATGACTGCCATTGTTAAGGAGATTAAGGTCAACTGGAGACATTATCTATAATGTATTCAAATCTATGATGTTTTTGGGAAAACAGCCGTTTGGATTTTCTTTTCACATCAGCCGATTGATTGAAGATGTTGGAATCATTGTGCCAGAGGGCAATCATCTTGCTATGTCCAAGAGACTCACAGCCATAAACATTGTATCTCTAAGGACCAAAGGACAACCCTATGCCTCAACACCATTCAACAAAACATGAAGTTGAGAAATTTTCAGTTGAGGTGGAAATAGAATATATAATCTTAGATAAATGGAAAGCAGTGAGTATTGGGAAGGCAGGACCATTCAAGACATCTAAAGACCAATCAGATGAGGAGATGTCTGAATAAGAAACTATGCAAGAACTAGAATCAATGCTCGACTCGATAGAAGTAGCCTTTCTGTTCTTTCTGCAAATGTTTTAGCACTAAGAGGAGATCATCCCAAAACTGACTTTCATATCAATCAGTTACATGATATCATTACTATAGAGGTAGTCAAGATACAATAACACTTCACTCTACGCTACCAATTTTACACAAAATCAATGCAGTTATTTATCCTACTCCGCAACTAGTCCAGTCACGGAAGGCATTGATCAAAAGGTCGATTCCTTGAGTGTCGTGTTCTATCTCTGAGGAGTACCATGATGAACAACTTTATTTCAATAACAAATCATTTCACATCAGTCTCCAATGTAGTTCAACAGATCTTGTTGGCTACACCTGCTTCTGGAACTGATCAGCCAATAGAAGGCCATTAGGGCTCTCAGGGCAGAGGTTCTTCCAGTTCAGGCCAAAGCTCTCACAAAAGCCATTAAAAAAGATAAAAGACAACCTTCTTGTTTTATCTACGCTTGGATCACACATTATCAGTCCTTCTATTTTATCTACAATCAATTCTAATTTATGCTTATCAGATTTCTTATTTTATCTACAAGAACTGGTGTGTGTTTGTCAAAAAAGGTGGAAAGTGAACAGATAATCAGTTACACAATAATTCAGTCAAGCAGATCAACTGATAATATTTTTTTCCTGATACATCTTAAAGATAAATTTTGTCAAAACACCAAAAGGGGAAAAATTTTTGGAATTCAATTATCAAGTTTTGGTGTTAAACAAATAATTAAAGGAAAAAAATGAAATACAATGTTAAGTAACTCAATCGTACAAAGTTTGAAAACTGGACTGAATTACTCAACTAGACAAGTCAATCAAGGACAGTCAACTATTATTTGTGCAGCAACTGGATTTATACGATTGGACTAGACGACTTGAATTATCGAAAGATCCAAGACTGAATATAGCATGTTAGGATCGATGAGTGTGTGTAGAGGGGGTGAATACAACACTTACACTTTTTCTTCAAATTAAATGATTGGGTTCAGTCGTGTTCACAACTTAACTGCTTGTTATCTTCCTTGACTATTTGTATCAGTTGATCAACAAAAATATGTGCGGAAAAAATATCAACAGATGATTGAACACTAAATAATAGGTCAATTGAAAATGATAATACGAGTTGTTTATGGATGTTCGGAGATGAAAAATCCTATGTCATCCCTTCTTCCCTTTGGAAGCTTTTACAACCCCAATTCAGTAAGGACTTAACACTGCCTTAACTAAAACTTCTAGACTCAATACAAAGTTCAGTCCTCGACTGATATTAGAAATATGAATGAAGTGCTTAAACACTTAGCACAAATGATCCTTAATTAAAGATTGTGCTTTTACAGTAGTGTGATACTTGAGATTTTCTATAACTCGACTGAATGCTTGATAACAATAGATTTTAATGTGTGAGTGTTTGAGAGAGGCTTCCACAACTGATATTCAAGCTTATTTATAGGCTTCGATCTGCAATGGTCATAATTACATACAAATATATTCATTCACATTAAATTCCTTTTGCCTTGTGTTGTAATTCTAGGCAAAAAAATTCTTAAGATATTACAACCCTATGCACTAACATCGTTGTAGCGTCCATAGTGCTTTGTCTTTTTTCATAAGTGGTAGAAATTCAAATCTGATGGAATGTTTTGCTAAGGGAATGTTTTGTTGATTGTGACTGAATTTCTTGAATGTAATCTGATAACTGACAGTCCTCTTATCTTCAGTTGAGTGTCCTTGACCGATCAATATACTTCTAATCATGGTTAAGTCAAGGTGGTTAGCAGTTCAGTCGTTGTACTCAGTCTTCAAATACTCATCAAAGTCTAGTCGTCTGTAGTTCAGTCATGTAATATCTAGTTTTGACTATTTCTGATATCAAATGACTAGTCTAGTTAAGTAATATCAGTTCAGTTGTCCAACTACGTCCAATTGAGTTACTTAACTTAGTCTTTAATTTGTCCTTAAGATATTTTGTTCAACACCGAAACTGATAAATGATTTCCCAACATAGCATAGTATTTGAAGACTGAAGAGAACGATTGAGCTCAAAACTTTGACTGAACCATGACTGATGGCATTCTATACTATTCAAGATTGCTAAAATGACATGACCGCAACTGATGGTAAGGGCGACTGACACTTATCAGAGATATTCAAGAATTTCAGTCTTAATCCTTAAACACTCCCAACACAATCAAAAGTCTACAGATTTTCCTGTTAGCTATTTTGGAAAACAAACATCCGTACATTGTAGACTCCACTACATTACTAGTGCGCGTAGTTATTCTATATTTCAGAATTTGTCTCCAAGACTTACAACTCAAGGAAACGGGAATGCATTGTGAGGAACGTATACTTTTGTAAGAATTTATTATCGTTGCAAGATCATGCCTATAAATAGGAGTGAAGATCATTTGAGGAACTCTCTAGGATATTTAAACTTTCTATACACTCAAGCTATCAAGATTTCATTCAAGTTCTCAAAATCACAAGTTCACAACAAATGAAATAGAACACTCTTTCTAGTTACAGATCTGAACATTTAAGGATCATTTTGTGCTAAGTTTTTCAATTTCATACTTTGTTTTATAAACCAGTCAAGAATTTTATTGTATTGAGTACTAGGAGTTTCAGTCAAAGGTATATTTAATTCCTTAACTGAATTGATGTTTTACAAACAGTTGTATTACTCAAATCATCTAGTGAATCCTTCCAAGAGGAAGAAGGCATGACATTATTTGTGTCATTTTCCATTTCAGTCGAGATTTTGAAACAGTGTTCAATTTGTCAGTCGACATTATTCTGCACATAATATTTGTTGGTTTATTGATATTGACAACCAAGAAAGAAGCAAGTAGTTTAGTTTTGCTCATGAATGAACCCATCTTACAAATTCGATGAAAATTCCAAAATGGTATATAACAAAAATGCCTCTTATAATTATGAAAATTTTTCAATTTTTGGCTTTCGATTGTCTGAAATTTGGGGAAGGTATAGCTGATCATCATCACTGTTTTCTTCCCTTGCTGGAAAATATGACAAAATTCATCGAGGAACGAAAATGAGGATTATAATTACCGGAGCCTAAATTGATTGTATTTTTGGCTTCACAACATCTTGTGTATTCAAATAGCACATGTTACAAATTATTATTTAACTCTACAAAATCTTTTAGTCATTTTCAAGCATAAAATCGTAGTATGGACAACGGTATTTTCTTTGAGGAAGGGTGGTAGAGAACTCTATCACAGTAGAGAAACAAGTCACAAGATAGAGGACTGTGGTGGTGGGTCGGCCGAACTAGGGGTCGGTGGTGTTTTGGCGGTGGTGGGCTTTGCTTCCCGTCGTGATGGAGGAGAGGAGAGAGTGCAATGCTGTGGGGACCTTGGGTGCTAATCTTTCTTCTTAATGGGCAATCGATATTAATTACAAACCAAGAAGAAAATAAGCAATTTCTTTTTTATATATACGCGCCCTATGCCAGCGCCCCCGCGCCCAACCTGGCATAACCTTTGTTCTGCCAGGGCGCGGGTGCGCTCGGGCCAGTGTAGGTGCGCTCAAACGGGGAGAAAAATTCCCAACATGATTTCTTTTGCTGTTAAGGAAGGTTTCATGATGTATAACCCTTACATCCAACTCAAAATACATACAAACAAAGTTTATATCAACAAAACTCAATCTACACATGTAATGCTACCCCAGTACTTCAAAATTTGATACATACACATGTTTACTAACATGTTTTCCAACCAACTAAGTTCGATACAAAGTCATGACAGCAAACTCTATTCATAACCCGACGTCTCCATAGCTAATCTCTCTCTCAAGCTACCCTCGTCGTCCTTGACCAGCTCCTGCCCAATTTGTTGTCATGCACACATACAAAACAAGACAACAACCGAATAAACTCCAGTGAGAAATCATTCTCAATATAATCGACATATATAAAGCATTAAATTAATCATATCAATTCTATTCATAATCGACTCAACAATAGAGTAAATAACGCATATATCGATTAAGAATTGATTCATAAAATTTCATTGCCATCAAGATTCGTAACCGATCTTGACATGGATATCCATCTATCGTAGTCGTCTCAGACTAGAAAAGAAGATCGCCTCAGATCTTGGCATAGAATCAATTCAATATAATATCATATCATCATCATATCGACTCAATTCAAAAATCCACTACCTTGGATGGATTGACAACATCAAAAGCAAATCAAAACAATAAACAAGTATGTCGTCATTATACCTTCGTATTTCTCGATTCTGAATACTTCAATTCTGAAATATAACAATAATAACATTCATATCAAACTTCATTCAAGATTATCAATCCAAAATCTGATCAAACTCATCAATATAATTTCAATACAATCACTTCAAACCTCAAGCAAACTTCTTCGGTTCAAAGTCGGACGTCTTGAGTTGATTGAGCTTGAAACTAATCTGAAATGTAAGGATTATGATCAAGAAACATCAGTATACAATCACAAGATCCTCAGCTCAATCATAGGCTATCAAAAAAACTTCAAAATCCTAAACCGTCGGTGTAGCGATTGAAAATCGGTAACCGACAAAACATCGAAATCAATTCTCAACACCTATCAGCATATAACTTATAAAAACCAGCAACATATCATCATAATTCCACATATCAGCAGGTATTTAGCTTGAATCATAAGCTGGAAATCATAAGAACACAATCGATAGCCGTTCGTTGATTCGGTTTTGAAAATAAACGATACAAAACTTTAAGAACATGATCATATGAAAATGTACTTATTTCTGCCATATCTTGATTCTCAAAACATGCCAAAAGAAATAAAAACTTACACTAGATCAAAACCCTTGTCACAAGGATTCCAGAACACATTTCGGAATCGAAATCGGACGATCGGATCAAAAGGTACAAGAATTTGAAAATCAAAACTCAAAGAGAAGGAAAAGATCTCGGCTCCTCTGCTCTATTTTCTGAAAGAAATATGTGTTTTACACGTATACATGCTGATGAAGCAAATAATAATCTGATAGCCTCAAGTAATATTGCACTTTAGTCCCTAAAATCTTCAAAAATTGCAATTCAGTCCTTGGACCTTATTTTAATTCAATTTCAATCCTAAATAATTTAAGAATATTAGAATTTAAATCAAAACTCTAAATATTCCCAAATTAAATATACTCGGATTAAAATTAAATAATCTCGGATTAAATCAAATAATCCCGGGCCTTACATTTCTCCCCCACTAAGACATGAGTTCGTCCTCGAATTCATACACAGTATAGATATGCAGTAAGTATACTCATAAGAATAAAGAATAATCAGAAAACTGAATAAGAACTCACATAATTGGAATATATAGGGAAATTTCTGCCTCATGTCATCTTCTACTTCCCATGTCGCCTCTTCAACTTTGTGCCGACTCCATTGAATCTTCGCCAATGGAATGGTCTTCATTCGGAGTTGCTATTCCTTTCTATCGAGTATCTGAATCAGCTGTTCAAAATAGCTAAGATTTTCATCCAACTCAGCTTCATCAGGATGCAAGATATGAGATTCGTCAGGTTGATACTTGTGTAGCATCGAGACATGAAATACATCGTGGATACCAAATAAAGATATAGGAAGAGCGAGTCGATAAGCAAGATTGCCTATCTTCTCGAGTATCTCATACGGCCCAATAAATTGTGGAGATAACTTTCCTCGCTTGCCAAATCTGAGTGTGCCCCTGAATGGTGAAATCTTCAAGAACACTCTAGCTCCTTGTTTAAAAGATAACGGCCGTCGTCTGATATTCGCATATCTGGTCTATCTGTGCTGCGCTGTTCTCATTTTCTGCTGAATCAACTTCACTTTCTCAGTCATCTGTTTGATCATATCCGGTCCCAACTCAGGTACCTCTGATACATCATCCCAATACAATGGCAAACGACATTTCTTCCCATACAATGCTTCGAATGAAGCCATCTCTATACTCGTCTGATAATTGTTGTTATAGGAGAATTCCACAAGTAGTATGAAATCTTGCCATGTAGTACCAAAATCAAGTACTACAGCTCTAAGAATGTCCTCAAGAATCTGAATAGTTCGTTCAGATTGTCCATCAGTTTGAGGATGATAAGCGGTACTCAAATGTAAGAGCATACCTAGAGCTTCGTGTAGGCTATACCAAAAGTGCGAAGTAAATCTAGGATCTCGATCAGATACAATCGACTTTGTCACACCGTGCAGTCTTACCACTTCTCAAATATAGAGATCTGCCATTTGATCATAACGATAAGTCATTCGGTAGGGAATAAAACACGCAGATTTCGTCAACCTGTCAATGTCACCCAAACAGCATCGCATCCTCGGGATGATCGTGGCAATTTCGTCACAAAGTCCATGGAAATGTGGTCTCATTTTCATTCAGGAATATATAAACTTTTCAACAAGCCACCTGGTTTCTTTCTCTCAGACTTCACCTGTTGGAAATTCAAACATTTTGATACAAATTCAGTCACATCAGACTTCATTTGTTTCCACCAGTACTGATTCTTCAAATCATTTTACATTTTTCTGCCTCCAGGGTGAATGCTGAATCTAATGCTATGAGCTTCTTTCAGTATCTGCTGTTTCAAATCAACAACATCTGGAACAACAATTCGGTTATTCACGTACAATACAACATCATCACTAACCTTATACTCAGATTGATGTCCTGATCTGATCATTTCAATTGACCTCTGAACATTCAAATCAGATTTCTATGCTTCTTTAATTCGAATCAACAATTCTGGCTTAGCACTGATAGCACAAACTCTCATCGGCCTTCTATCTGTCTCAAATATTAATCCAGACATACAACAATCTTCAATCAAGTTAGATACACCGATAGTAGACAAGGATAAAGCACATACCTTCCTACTTAGGGCATCTGCTGCTGCATTTGACTTTCCTGGATTATATTTGATTTCACAATCGAAGTCTTTCAATAAATCTAGTCATCTTCTTTGTCGCATATTCAGTTCAGATTGTGAAAACAGATACTTCAAACTCTTGTGATCAGAAAAGATTTCGAATTTCTCACCATATAAATAATGTCGCCAGATCTTCAATGCAAAGACGATCGCTGCCAATTCAAGATCATGAATTGGATATATAACTTCATTTGGATTCAGTTGTCGTGAGGAATACACAACAACATGTCCTCTCTGCATCAAAACACATACCAAACCATGGTGAGAGGCATCACAATAAACAACAAAATCACCAGTACCAGAAGGGATTGTCAAGACTGGTGCTGTAGTCAATCTTCTCTTCAGCTCTAGAAAACTAGTTTCACATGCTTCAGACCACACAAACGGTGCATTATTCTGTGTAAGCTATGTAATAGGCTTTGCAATAGACGAGAAGTCTCGGATAAATCGACGATAATATCCTGCCAAGCCCATAAAACTTCAAATTTCTGGCACATATGTCGGTCTCTGCCAACTGATCACAGCTTCCACTTTATTCGGATCAACTGAAATACCATCTCCTGATATAATATGACCCCAAAATATCACCTGTTTCAACCAAAACTCGCATTTGGATAGCTTTGCATATAGTTTCTCCTCTCTCAAACTCTTCAAAACTGTTCTCAAGTGGTCAGCATGATCACACAAATTCTTAGAGTATATCAAAATATCATCAATAAATATGATCACGAAATAATCTAGATACTTTTGAAATAATCTATTCATCAATCCCATAAATACTACTGGTGCATTTGTTAGACCAAAAGGCATGACTATAAATTCGTAATGGCTATACCTGGTTCTAAATGCAGTCTTAGGGATATCTTCATCTCTTACCCTTTTTTCATGATAGCCAGATCATAAATCAATCTTCAAGTATACTGATGAACCCTGCAATTGATCAAATAAATCATCTATACGAGGTAAAGGATATCGATTCTTTACCGTTTCCATGTTTAATTGTCTGTAGTCAATACATAATCTCATTGTTCCATCTTTCTTTCCAACAAACAGAACCGGAGCACCCCAAGGAGAAACACTTGGTCTGATATAACCTTTGGCTAACAAATCTTCAAGTTGTTCTTTCAGTTATTTCAATTCGATTGGTGCCATACGGTAAGGTGCTTTTGATATCATTTGTGTACCTGACATCAATTTTATACTGAAGTCTACCTCTCGAAATGGAGGCAATCCCGGAATCTCGTCAGGGAAAACATTAGCGAATTCACTAACCACTGGCAAGTTAGCCAATTTTGGGCTAGTCTTCAGTACATCCACTGCATAAATAAGGAATCCTTCTGCCCCTTTCTGTAACAAGTCAGTCATAGAAAGAACAGATTTCAAAGGAATTCTGGCTCGTGATCCCTTACAATAGAATTTCCATTCGTCGGTCATGTCAGGTCTGAATTTCACAATCTTCTGAAAACAATCAACTGTAGCTCTATACTTGGTTAACATATCGATACCGATAATACAATCAAAGTCAGATAAACCAAGAACAATACAGTATAGCTCAATCTCAAAACCTTTATAGTGTTATACACAATTCATGACAGACTTCACAGATACTATACATTTTCCCAACGGTGAAGATATAGACACTACAGTAGCTAATGATTCAACAGGCAATTCATGTAACGCAACAAATTGCTCAGAAATAAAGGTGTGTGATGCAGTAGTATCAAATAAGATATATGCGGGATAACCATAAATGAAACAGCTACCTGCGATCATATCATCTGGTGTAGCTTGTGCTTGATCTTCAGTCAGTGCAAACACTCGAGCTTGTTGCTCTACTGATGACTCCCAGCTTGAGTTCCTCCAGCACGGCTCTATGATGATGGCTGAGGTTGGAATGAATGCACTGAGCATGCTTGCCTCTCTGGTTGTGTCACTAATCGAGATGATCCAGCACCCTGTGCACTTTCAGAACCTCGTTGTGGGCATAATCTCGCAAAATGACCTGGTTGTTGGCAAATGTGACAGGTGCCAAATACTCCTCTACACTGCTCATTGGTGTGACATCCCCCACATTTAGAACAATACACATCAGAAGTACCGGATTTTTGTCCACCTCTGAACTGTCTGGATCCACTGGAACTAGAAGAGCTACAACCTGGACGTTTAAACTGTTTGCTTTTTCCCTTGAAGAAATTCTTCTTGCCACTACTGCTACCTCCAGAATCAAATCGAGGTGGTGGTGGAATCTGTGGCTACTCTTGTGGTGGTTTCATTGGCTGTGGCACAAACTATGCTACTCGTTGCCTCAGTATCCCTGCTTCAGCTCCCTTTGCACGATTCAGAGCATTGGAAAAGTTATTCGGTCGTCCCGAATTTACAAGAGTGAACACATCTGGATTCAAGCCATTTATAAATTGATCAGCTTGAGCCTCATCACTCCCAGCGATATGTGGAGCAAACTTCAGTAGGCTGGTAAACTTTGCAACATATTCTTCAATATTCATTTGGCCTTGTTGCAAACTTGCAAACTCCGCTTCCTTATCCTTTCGATAAGAAACAGGGAAAAAGCGTTGATAGAAAACAGTTTTGTGTATCCCTCAGGCTGCGTCATATAGATTTCTTCCTTAATGTCTCCATTAAGAAAAGCAGTCTTCACATCCATTTGTCATATCTCATAGTCATACCAAGTACCTATGGCAATAAGGATTCTTATGGACTTGAACATTGCAACTGGTGAAAAGGTTTCATCATAGTCAACTCCTTGTCTTTGAGTATAACCTTTCGCCACCAATCGTGCCTTGTAGGTCAATACCTTACCATCAGGCCCAAGCTTTCTCTTGTAGATCCATTTACACCCTATTGGAACAATTCCATCGGGAGGATCTACTAAAGACCAAACTTGGTTTGTATGCATCGAATCTATTTCCGACAGCATAGCTTCAAGCCATAAATTTGAATCCGCATCAGAAATTGCTTCCTTGAAGTTTCTTGCATCACATCCAACGTCGGGTTCATTTTGATCCCCTTCAAGAAGAAGACCATATCGAATAGGAGGTCTAGAAGTCCTCTTGGATCTTCTAGGTATAGGCGTGTCCATCATTGGTTCCTGAGGTGTAGGATCATTATTTTGTATTTCGGGTTCTTCTCGAATTTCTTCGAGTTCCATCATCTCGCCTTTCTTATCCAATAAGAACTCCTTCTCCAAGAAGGTGGCATTCCTTGAAACAAACACCTTTGTTTCAACAGGATGATAGAAATAATATCCGATTGAATTCTTCGGATATCCTACAAAAAAACATATGGTGGATCGACTATCCAACTTATCTCCCACTGTCTGCTTCACGTAAGCAGGACATCCCCAAATCCTCAAGTACGAATACTTAGGAGCTTTGCCATTCCATAACTCGTATGGTGTTTTATCCACTGCTTTGGTGTGGACGTTGTTCAACAACAACACCGCCGTTTCAAGCGCGTAGCCCCAAAACGAAGGTGGAAGCTCAGTGAAGCTCATCATGGATCGAACCATGTCCAACAAAGTTTGATTATGACGCTCCGAGACACCATTCAGCTGTGGTATCATAGGAGGATTCCACTGAGAGAGAATCCCATTCTCTTTTAGATAGTCCAAAAACTCGGCACTTAAGTATTCTCCACCACGATCCGATCGAAGTGCCTTAATACTCTTGCCTAGTTTGTTTTCTACTTCAGCTCTGAATTCTTTGAATTTTTCAAATGCTTCAAACTTATATTTCATTAAATATAAATACCCATACCTTGAATAATCATCAGTAAAGGTAATGAAGTAGTTGTGGCCAAATTGAGTACCAATTCTAAATGGACCACAAACATTTGTATGGATCAAATCCAACAGATTTTGACTACGCTCAGGTTTTCCCTTGAATGGAGATTTAGTCATTTTTCCTTTCAGGCAGGATTTACAAGTAGGTAGAGAGTTAATATCAGACATATCAAACATTCCCTCTCCCACTAGCTTGTTCATTCTCCTTGAGGAAATATGTCCTAGCCTAGCATGCCAAAGATTTGCCGGGTTTTGACTATCGTTTTTCCTTTTATTTGTTGTTACCGGTTTATCAACATAATTCATTGAAACGTCTTTTAATTTTAAGTTATATAGATCATTTTCAAGTTGTCCATTTCCAATCAAACATTCATTCTTGTAAATATTGCAAATCTCATTCACAAAATTACAAGAAAAACCATCTCTATCAAGCATAGAAATAGAAATAATGTTTTTGACCAAATCCGGAACATACAAAACATCTCTCAAAAATAACTTAAAATTGTTTTGCAAAATTAAATAAACGTCTCCTATCGCTTTAGCTTCGACTCTTGAACCATTCCCGAGCCGTAGTTGGGTCTCACCCATCCTTAGCTTACGAATTCTTGTCATCACCTGCAAATCATTGCAAATGTGAGATCCACATCCGGTATCCAATACCCAAGAAGAAGTATTAAGCGAAACATTTATTTCAATGTAGAACATACCCTTTTCAGTTCGCAACTGATCGAGGTATTCCTTGCAGTTACGTTTCCAATGACCGGGCTTCTTGCAGTAATGGCAAACGTTTTCATCCTTCTTCTCATATGAAACCTTGGCTTTTCCCTTCTTATTCGGTACACTCTTCTTGGGCGGGGAAGAACGCTTCTTACCCTTTCCACTTGGCCCCTTCTTTGAGTTAGAAGAGGACCCAACCAAGAGAACCGGTTTATCCTTCTTTAAAGTGGCTTCATATGTTACAAGCATATTGACCATCTCTTCAAGGGAGGCCTCTATCTTGTTCATATTGAAATTCACCACAAATCCGTCAAACGAAGAAGGAAGAGAGAAGTAATAAGTCCACGTTGAGTTCATGCTCCAACACCAAATCAAGCGTTACCAACTTCTGTATGAGCCAAATCACTCGTACCCCATGATCACGGACCGAAGTCCCTTCACGCATGCGACACATCATTAGCTCTTTTACAGTAGCGAACCTTTCAGCTCTCGATTGAGCCCCAAAAAGTTCCTTGAGTTGTACGTGAATGTCAGCAGCATTCACGGTATCCTCAAATCGACTCTGGAGTTCATCAGACATCGAAGCTTGCATATAGCATTTGGCCTTGATATCATGGTCCCACCATTTATCAAGTTTGGCCAAATCTTTCGGACTTATGTCAGCTGGTGCTTCCTTCGGAGGAGATTTTTCTAACACGTAGAGCATCTTCTCCGAGGTCAAGACAATCTTCAACTTACGGAACCATTCCGTATAGTTTGCGCCAGTTAGTTTATTTTGTTCAAGAATAGAGAATAGTGAATTGCGTGAATTCATCTTTATGAAATACTGAAAAGAAACAGACAATTATCAGTGATTGTTTAATTAATTTACTAAGACATAAAATAGGCGAAATTTATTTTATGAATCTCACTCCCACTATTTTAACGATTTCACTACCTTTAGTGAAAACGGGAAACTGTTTTCCTTAGTGGGAACATGGAGTCCAATTGACAAACTATGGTCCCGAATAATATCAGCCAACCATAATTTTCAAAAGGTAGAGCCCAATTGCTTCCAAAGCAACCTCCACGTTTTTACCTCATGTCCAATAAGGGCCCAATAATATGACGCCGTTTATTGTGACATGTCAAGATGACCCATGAATATTATGTTGTGATGGACGGTCGCCATGTGGATCCCCCAATAATATGAGCCGATCCCATGGGAGTTCCACCCAACTTACAACATTTGTCGATCCAATGTACAGCTTTCCGACGAATGGGCCCCCCCAATAATATGAGCCGGACCGTATCCGCGGGTAGCATCTCATACATTGATCGTTGATGGAAGGTAGGAACATTTAAACAATTTTAAATTTCCTTTATTTATCTTGATATCAATTTTAAATCATATTTAAAATGAGGGATTTTAATTTTGAAAATTTGTCTCATCATTTTAAAATTTTGTATGCTTGCCGGATTCACACAATTTAGTCTAAAACATGCATACAACAATAATATCACATATTATATAGGATGATCGATTCCATTTCTAATCGACCCGTGGTTGCCAATCACGAGTCTTAGTCCAATCCTAGGTAATATGTAGTATGCAATGCAATCCTATTACATTGAGCTTCCAATTTACATTTTTTCGGTCTTTATTGTCTGCTGGGCCCACCTCCGTCTTCAAATCTTCATCTCCCACTAAATCTAATGTATTTACAATAAAT
This sequence comes from Henckelia pumila, assembly GCF_033568475.1. Taxonomy (NCBI): domain Eukaryota; kingdom Viridiplantae; phylum Streptophyta; class Magnoliopsida; order Lamiales; family Gesneriaceae; genus Henckelia; species Henckelia pumila. Next base: position 148,224,372 of record NC_133120.1, read on the forward strand.
AACAATGACAAGTAGGGGATACATTTTTAAGGGGTGGGAACGGGCCATAAACCAAGCCCACTTTTATTACATATGACAATTCATATTGGGCCATAAACCAGGCCCATTAATAAATCCAACAACAATAAAAACAAATGTAAATTCCTAACATACACCTACAAAATTGGTCATGGCAATCGATCATCCTTATCCAATAACATTTAATTCAAAATTAATTTATTGGATAACATGCAATGGCAATTTAAATTTAAAAGGATAAAATTATATTCCATATATAAAATCTTATTTTACATACAAAATCATATTTTATCTTTTTATCAAATAAAATCATATTTTATCTATAAAATCCAATTTTATACATAAAATCATATTTTACTCAATATATCCATAAGATCATATCTTATCATCAATTGTACCAAAAATAATTAATTTCATAAAATCTGATTTAACGGATAAAATATTTAAATTTTCCAAAAATTCAAATTTATCCAAAAATCAATTTTAAAATTTTCAAACTCGAACAATTCGATCCGATGCCTCGTGGACCAATCAAAAACAATTTTCGATCGGACCAAAAATAGAATTTTAACATATTAAAATTTAATTTTAAAATTAAAAAATTAATTTTTCGCGGGCCGCCCGGGACACTCCCGGGCAGCCCGCGCCCCAAAGGGGCTCGGGCCGGGCAGCGACCATCGCTGCTTAGGTTTTGCCCGAAATTTTTTTTTTATTTTTAAAATATTTATTTTGTTTCAAAAACCGAGGCTAAAATTTTTTTGTACAATCATTTAATTTAATCGCTTGATCTGAGCAACCTGGCTCTGATACCACTGTTGGATAACGGCGATCAGATCAATCAGAATTGATACCCGGTGCAGCGGAAGTTTAAAAATTTTATATGGAACGATTCCATAATGGGTATCAAAACTTTTACGATTAAATTGTGTGTGTAAAAATTAAATAACAATTATAAACTTTTACCTCCAATCTCGAATCGAGATTATGGACACCAACAGATTGCTCTGCTCTTGTTGTATATCCCTGGAACTGATGGAAGAACTGTTCTTCAATCAGGTCCATGAACAGAGATTTAATCCCTCTGATAGATTGCACTAGAAAATCTATCAGAAGTTTCTACGAAGAGAATTAACGAATTTGATCCGTTAAACCAGACTGTAATTCAAAATTCACAGGCTGGATTTTCCCGAGTAGAGAGGGAAGGGGGCGGCCACTTTTGAGAGAAAATAACTAGGTTTTCGAAAATTGTGACCTGTTGTGTCTAATTTATGTACTGCAATAACTTATTTATAATGTAGGCCGCTAACAGCTTAGGGCCCATTAGTCATAAGTTCAAGCCCGACAAGCAAAGCCCGCATGTTCAGAAATTAATATAAAATTCATCATGACTCCGATTGATAAACCGATTTCACCAATGTGCACAGAAACCATTTCTGCACCTTTTAAAGTCAAGATAAATTTTTCTGAATCCGAATTCAGTGATTTCCAAAAATGCCCATCCCTATGTCATTTTAGGAAATCTTACTCCTCTACTCTTAAATAAGAAGTCCAACTTCTTTGTTCATTAAATTTAACTCTTTAAATTTAACTATCTCAACGGGGATTAAAAATCCATTACTCTGTGTGACCCTCAATGGTTCAGGGATACAGCTAGCTGTGGGATCACAACTCCTTGTGACTCGGAACAACAATTTCCGACTTGCCCATCGAATCATGGTAAGAGCGCCTAGCAACATCGCCCCATGATTCCCTAGGTATCACTGATAGTGCCTGCAAGAACCAATAGATTTTGGTTAGCGTACAGTACGGTCCCTTCATCCATATATCCCGATCGAATCAACAACCATTGGTAAATCGAGAGTCGTTCGAGATTCGATAACTATGCAATGCATCTTGAAGATCAAATAGTGACATCGCATGTGCTACTAAAAAACCATTTCTTAAAACACATCATGTACTCTGGCCAGAGATTCGTCACACTAATATCTCCTCAGATTGCATAGGATATTCACACTAGCAAGTATGTGGTGAATCCTTGACAACAAAGCATCGACTCCTATATGTGTCGTAACTGTACCCAATCCCGACACCTGATGACCCTAATAGAGTCGGTAAACAAGTCAAAGTACAGTACTAGCATATAGAGTCTCAATGATGTTTCAAGTAGTAAGGACTAATGGTGTACAACCAAAACCACGGACTTTATCCACTCAATAAGTGATAACCACTTGGAAAGTCCGAATAGGGTAGTTCGAATATTCATCATATGAATATCCATTTGCATGCTTCGAACATCTCTATGTTTCCTACCAATGAAACGTGGTACTCGGCATCGCAAATGCTAGTCTCAAACTCGAGCGATCTTTATCCTTATTATCGGACGGATCAATCGACTAGGAATTGTTTAGAATATACAGTGACTATAAGATGTGTTTCATGATAGTCATCCCCATGTACTACCACATCTTACATACACTATAGTATATTCAAGGTCTTTATCAAAACAACAAAAGTATATCAAAATATAACAATATGAAGAAAGATAAAGTCATTGCCATTAATAAAATGTAAATTATATTAAACAAAGATTGTTTACACAAAGAGTCATAAAATCCCTTAGCCACAAGTTGGCTATCCGGGCACCCACTCTTTCATGGACAATCCCTTCGGAGATGACCAACCTCTCCACAACAGAAACATGCTCCAGAAGCTCTACGGCATTTGTCTGATGGATGGTTCTTCCCACAATGGTCGCACTTCTCCTTCTTCCCAAAATGAACAACACCACCGGAACTAGAGGAAGAAGAAGTAGATCTAGACTTCTTGAAAGACTAAGAACGGGGACCCAAAGAACTCGCAGGCCTCGATTGAGAGAAAGACCTATTACGCCGAATGCTATCCTCCGCCTGGTGACAACGGCTCACTAAACCCTCATAGGTCATATCATCACCGACCGCCACCCTGTCATGAATCTCCGGGTTAAGGCCCTGAAAAAACAGATTGTACTTCATCTCAGAGCTGTTAGCAATCTCAGGGCAATAGGATAACAGATCAAAGAAATTCTGCTGATACTCTTCAATCATCATAGATCCCTGACATAAACTCAGTAACTCACCCGCCTTCGCCTGACGGAGTGAAGGAGGAAAATACAACATCTGAAAAGATATGCGGAACTCGGCCCAAGTAGCAACTCCTCTTGCCGCAATGAACGGTGCAGAAGTGAACCTCCACCACATACGGGCTCGCCCATCCAGAAGATAACCAAGAGTCTCCATTTTCTGCTCCTCGGTACAGTGAAATGTCTGAAAACAAGTCTCCATGGGATCTAGCCAGTTCTCCGCATCCTCCGGAGTCTCGCCTCCAACAAAGGGATTAGGACCCATCTGTAATAACCGGCGCACACTGAAACGGTTCTCATCGTCGTTCTCGACGATGCTCCCAATTTCCATCGCCCCAACGTCCACCGATACTGCCATGACTACTCTGATCATCGCGATCCGCCATCTACAAAATTACCTCACTGTTATCTTATGAAAAATCTAAATCCCAAGAATACTATGCATGCTCTAATATCATAAATGTAGTGACCCTTACCGAGATCACCTACTAATCAAAAACTTAGGCATGCAATTAACTTAATTAAATAATAATCAGAAATAAACTGCGGAAGCAATAAATATTATACAATCCCAAGGAAAGAAATCTGCAAATACCCAAATAGTTATACAACCAAATCGAATTACTGTATCAACCCAATACAATAAGATAAAACCCTAGGCAAAGATCCAGCTGGCCAATCCACTGCCTAGCCCTCCTTGGATCCACCCGCCTCATCCAATCGCAAACCCGCCCCATGGAATAGGGTGTCCAGATACACAAAGTACGAGACATGAGCATAAAATGCTCAGCATGAGAGTATGAATATACATGCATGCAAGTGTACCTCCTACTGACTAGAGGCCAAGAATAAAATAACAAAGACAGACCGGGCTTTGGTATGTACCACGCTGTGCCGTTGCTTCAGGAGGTGGCTCACATACCGGTAACCAGCGGATACTCCGGACCCAAATCGATGGAAGTCCATTCACTAACAGGATAGGGTAGAACCCTACTAACAGACATCTCAAAAGAGATAGCTCAAGATGCATATGTATGCAGCATATAATCATGTAATATAAATCATGCAGTCACATAATACATGCATACTCAGTCAGGATATCTCGAACAGTACTTTCGTACCTCAATTACTAGGCAAGCTCTACCAGCTCTAGGTCCACGCCTATAATCTGCACTACACTGCCAAATGATACTAATATCATTATAGTGCTCTAAAAGCCTTAACTAAGCTATTGCATACTCCTAAATATTTTTAGGATGCAAAAGCTATACCTGCATCCGTCGTCAGCCCGTTGCTATTGCTTTCCTCAAAACTAGGCCACAGCTCCGCTACGACGCCTGAATCTCTACGCCACTTCCAGATTCCCAATGGGACGCTTAGAATTCCATAGATCTAAGCTAGAAGGCTGAAGAAACGAGAGAGAAAAGGTGATTGGTGCATCTAAAACTGAGGCTCGGCACCTCTATTTATAGACGCGGAACTGAACGTCCGTTCCTCAACGTTGTGTCCGTTTGTCCGACGATTGTTCCATCCGTTCCCCATTGTTGCTTCCGATGTCCCATCAAATGCGTAAGAAATGACGCATTTTGCTGCCACGAACATTTTGTCCGATCCCAGGACGTTGCGTCCGTTCCGCCTGACCCTCCGGACCATTTCTGATCATTCTAGGTCTATTTTCGGACTCCGTTTATCCATTTGAAGTCTCCTTAATCATGTTTAACTTAACTAACATGATTTATTGGAGTTATTAACACTTAATCACCAATTTCGGGTACGGGATAATACACTAATAATCTAGAATTATCAAAAAATAGTAAAAACATCAAAATTCATGCGACACACACAACATGCCGCGATGTGTGTATTCATGGAACTTGTATGGGGGTCCGTGCCTCGACGACGCTCGCACTTAAATGAACGGATGTGGGCACAATGTCTGGGCCTTGCTTCGTGGCTTGGTATGAGTATAGTTCGAGCGGGGTTTGGGTGTGTCTTGTCTTCTTGAACGTTTTGCACTTGAATCATGTTGAAATGCCCTTCAACTTTTTTTCAAAGCTCTCCAAATCCTTTTAGTCTTGATGGCATTTTGTTATATACTTCTTGATAATTCTTCACTAATCCTTGAAAGCTTCTTTAAACTTTTTGCTCAGACCCATCGTTTTTGGACCTTGCGGCAACTTTAGTGGATTCCATTTATTCTTAGCTTGATTACTTCGAGACCTATCCATGATCGCATCATTCTCCTCTTCTTGAAAAAGATTTGTCCTCAAACCTTGATCATCACCTATTTCTTGTAAAGAAAGATAAGTAACATTAAAAATGGATCCTCAAATTATACTTTGTATTCTCATCTTGAAAACTTTATTATCCAATCTGAATTAACCGATCTCAGTAATTGTTTTTTATATCCTCCTCATCAACTATTGTAGCTTGCACACTCGCAACAAGATAAAAAACCAAAAAATTCTTCATGCATGAGATAAAAACATTGACACCACAACAAGAATGCAAAAATATGATTAAAATTCCATTAAGTATGACATACACCAAATTTCTTCCCTTCTTAATCATAGTTAACCTCAACACAAAATTCATAGATATGTATAACCATTGTTCTCTAGGAATAAAAAAGTGGTTTATTCAAATCATTGAATTGTGACCTATGTATTGTTTGTCTACATGCAATATACCTCCCACAAATCCACTAAACTTACTTCTTCACGTGTAACCATAACAAATATTTGTGTAATGTACTCATTGTTTTGGATTCTTCTAACCAACACATCAAGCTTACACAAAGTGATCCCTCAAAAAGTAATTTACTCAACGATGAACATATAATGAAAAATTTTATCTTCTTTAAACAAATACTCATTGCTCAAATAAAATTTATCATGAAGACCACACAAACTTAACTCAAATATATTCTTAAAATCATCATCCGATACATAGAAAACCTTGACATGATCATGACTCATCAATATCTTAAAAGTATTAGGCGCATTAGTTAGACCAAAGGACATGGCTAACCATTCAAGAAGATAAGACTTTCCACCTATACATCTCATTCACCATTCAAACACATCACAACAAACAAAATCATCCAATTTCTTAACATAATCACATTCAAGAAACCTAATATCAAGATTTTAAATCAAAACACACTCCATAGATATTATATTCACAAACCTTTCATCAAAGTACTCAAATTCAGACAATTTAGAATTAAAATCATACTTTTGAAAGTTGGAATTGGAATTGTATCTTAGATTTGAAGTTAAATCATACATTCCAAAGAGAACAACTTTCAAATCTTCAACCCCACTTTGTGTGTGCTAAACTTACATGGATCAAATACCTTACATGCATAATTTTAACATTGGATCTCCTTTGCCTCCTCGTTGAAACATCTCTAATATCCAGCAATGAAGAAAGAACAATGCTCGAGATTGAACCGGCTGTATCATAATAATGAGATAAAATATCTTTGTACAAAAGTACTTTAAGGGGTTTATTCAAATTCCAAACTTTCTCAATCACACTCTTTTGAGCCATATATGTTTTTTTTCTTGGCCTCTTTCGTGTCATTTTTTTCTCTTTTTTTTTTCACTCCAAGGCCATCTCACTCTTTCGTACACACTTTTTTTTTGCCTCTACTATTTCTTTTTTTTTTTTGTTTCTTTTCAATGCCCATCTCGTATTTTTGTTCACTATTTCTTTCAGTCATATCACACACATTCTGAAATTCCAATTCATCTTCAAAAACTTCCTTTGACTAAATTGAAAAGGAAAAATAGATGCTTCCTCCAATAACTCATTACTAGCCTCACTAGTAACACCAACATGAATATCCTCCACAACATGCACATTAGAAATTTCTTCATCAAATAGTGATTCACTTTCAACCTCATATTTTTCAACATTCATTGGAGTATCATCATCCTCAACTTCTTCAACTTCAAATTTTGATTCAATATCAACTACAACTTTGGATTCAACATCTACTTGAGAATTCACCACTTTCATCACCTCACTTGGACATTGGCTAATATGATGTCCAATTCTTGACACCAAATAATATAGTATCACAAGTACGAGTATTGGGAATTTTATATGTACCTTGATATCCATTCTTGGAAAATTCATGCCTCGAATTCCTCATTGGTCTAGTCACGATCTCATCTTCTACACTCGATCTCTGTGCGCCTCATGCAAACCACTTCTATCAATTCTCATATCGTAGTGATTAGGCGCAAAACATTTTATAATAACTCTTTTCACCTCATCCCACTGTTGGAACACAGTCGTTCTCCGGATCGAAAAAGAAAGTGATACCCGGTGCAGCGGAAGTTTTAAAATTTTATATGAAACGATTCCATATGGGTATCAAATTCCTACGATTAAAATTGATAATATAAAATTTAAACAATATAAATTTTACCTTAAAATCTCGAAACGAGATTATGGACACCAACAGATTAAACTGCTCTTGTTGTATATCCCAAGAACTGATGAACGAACAATTCTTCAATCAGGTCCACAAACAGAAGTTTAATCCCTCTGATAGACTGCACTAGAAAGTCTATCAGAAGTTTCTACGAAGAGATAGAACAGATATGATCTGTTAAATCAGTCTGCAAATTCAAAAATTTACAGACAGAATTTTCGAACACTATGAGAGGGAGAGGGAGGGGTCGGCCGAAAACCCTAAGAGAGAGCTCTCTAGGTTTTCGAAATTATGACCTGTGTTATTTAATTTCTGTACTGCAATAACTTATTTATAATGTGGGCTGCTAACAGCTTAGGGCCCATTAGTCATAAGTTCAAGCCTGACAAGCAAAGCCCGTATGTTCAGAAATTAATATAAAATTCATCGTGACTCAGATTGATAAACCAATTTCACCAATGTGCACAGAAACCATTTCTGCATCTTTTAAAGTCAAGATAAATTTTCTGAATCCGAATTCAGTGGTTTCCAAAAATGTCCATCACTATGTCATTTTAGGAAATCTTACTCCCTCTACTTTTAAATAAGAAGTCCCACTTCTTTATTCACTAAATTTAACTCTTTAAATTTAATTATCTCAACGGGGATTAGAAATTCATTACTTGTGTGACCCTCGATGGTTCAGGGATACAGCTAGCCGTGGGCTCACAACTCTTTGTGACTCGGAACAATAATTTCCGACTTACCCATCGAATCATGGTAAGAGCGCCTAGCAACATCGCCCCATGATTCCCTAGGTATCACTGATAGTGCCTGCAAGAACCAATAGATTTTGGTTAGCGTACAGTACGGTCCCTTCATCCATATATCCCGATCGAATCAACAACCATTGGTAAATCGAGAGTCGTTCGAGATTCGACAACTATGCAATACATCTTGAAGATCAAATAGTGACATCGCATGTGCTACTAGGAAACCAAGTATCCTAAAACACATCATGTACTCTGGCCAGAGATTCGTCACACTAATATCTCCTCAGATTGCATAGGATATCCACACTCGCAAGTATGTGGTGAATCCTTGACAACAAAGCATCGACTCCTATATGTGTCGTAACTGTACCCAATCCCGACACCTGGTGACCCCAATAGAGTCGGTAAATGAGTCAAAGTAAAGTACTAGCATATAGAGTCTCAATGATGTTTCAAGTAGTAAGGACTAATGGTGTACAACCAAAACCGCGGACTTTATCCACTCGATAAGTGATAACCACTTGGAAAGTCCGGATAGGGTAGTTCAATCATTCATCATATGAATATCCATTTGCATGCTTTGAACATCTCTATGTTCCATACCAATGAAACGTGGTACTCGGCATCGCAAACGCTAGTCTCAATCTCGAGCGATCCTTATCCTTATTAACGGACGGCTCAATTGACTAGGAACTGTTTACAATATACAGTGACTTTAAGATGTGTTTCATGATAGCCATCCCCATGTGCTACCACATCTTACATAAACTATAATATATTCAAGGTCTTCATCTAAACATCTTATAGTATGTCACAACATAATAATATGATAAAAGATAAAGTAAATGCCATTATAAAAGTGTAAATTATATTAAACAAAAGATTGTTTATACATAGAGTCATAAAAGCCCTTAGCCACAAGTTGGCTCACCGGGCACCCACTCTTTCAATCTCCCACTTGCCCTAAAGCCAACTAGTCATACTACGTAGTCCCATTGCTTCGCGATGTTTGTCAAATAATTGTCCTGGCAAGGGCTTAGTAAGTGGATCAGCGATATTTTCTGCAGAGGCCACTCTCTCGACAGTGATGTCTCCTCTTTCCACGATCTCCCGGATGATGTGGCATTTCCTCAGTACATGTTTGGATCTTTGATGAGACCTTGGCTCCTTTGCCTGAGCAACGGCACCCGTGTTGTCACAGTACACCGGGACTGGACCAACAACTTCAGGAATAATGCCCAACTCTTGGACGAAATTCCTCATCCAAACCGCCTCTTTAGCAGCAGCTGATGCCACAATGTATTCTGCCTCAGTGGTGGAATCCGCTGTGGTGTCCTGCTTGGAACTCTTCCAAGAGACAGCACCCCCATTGAGCATGAACACAAATCCAGAGGTTGACATCGAGTCATCCACGTCACTTTGGAAGCTAGCGTCGGTATAGCCTTCCAATTTCAGTTCTCTTCCTCCATAAACCATGAATACATTCTTAGTTCTTCACAAGTACTTAAGAATATCCTTCACGGCTTTCCAATGCATTTGACCGGGATTGGCTTGATATCTGCTCGTGACACTCAGAGCAAATGCCACATCCGGTCTGGTGGATATCATCCCATACATGATACTCCCTATGGCTGACGCATATGGTATGTGTGTCATTTTCTCTATCTCTTCGTCAGTCTTGGGACACATAGACTTGGATAGAGAGACTCCATGACACATAGGTAGATGTCCTCTCTTGGACTCATCCATTGAAAACCTTTTCAATATAGTGTCGATGTAGGTAGCTTGAGTAAGTCCTATCATTCTCTTAGATCTATCTCTATAGATCTGTATCCTTAGAATATAGGACGCCTCACCCAAATCTTTCATCGAGAATCTACCTGATAACCATATCTTTGTCTACTGCAACATCCCTACATCATTCCCAATGAGTAAGATGTCATCAACATAAAGTACTAAGAATGTCACAGCATCCTTAACTACTTTCTTGTACACGCACGGTTCCTCCGGGTTCTTGATGAAACCAAAATCCTTTATTGTTTAATCAAATTTCTGGTTCCAACTTGTTGATGCTTGTTTGAGACCATAGATCGATCTCTAAAGATTGCATACCTTATGCTCGCTTCCCATGGATGTGAATCCCTCGGGCTGCATCATATAGATTTCTTCCTTAAAGTTTCCATTAAGAAATGCAGTCTTCACATCCATTTGCCATATCTCATAGTCATACCATGCTGCTATAGCAATAAGAATTCTTATGGACTTGAACATTGCGACTGGTGAAAAAGTTTCATCATAGTCAACTCCTTGTCTTTGAGTATAACCTTTTGCCACCAATCGTGCCTTGTAGGTCAGTACCTTTCCATCAGGCCCAAGTTTTCTCTTATAGATCCAATTACACCCTATTGGAACAATTCCATCGGGAGGATCTACTAAAGTCCAAACTTGGTTTGTATGCATCGAATCTATTTCCAACTGCATAGGTTCAAGCCATAAATTCGAATCTGCATCAGAAATTGCTTCCTTGAAGTTTCTTGGATCACATCCAATGTCGGGTTCACTTTGATCCCCTTCAAGAAGAAAACCATATCTAATAGGAGGCCTAGACGTCTTCTTGGATCTTCTAGTAATAGGCGTGTCAATCAATGGTTCCTGAGGTGTAGGATCATTATTTTGTATCTCGGGTTCTTCTCGAATTTCTTCGAGTTCCATCATCTTGCCTTTCTTATCCAATAAGAACTCCTTCTCCAAGAAGGTGGCATTCCTTGAAACAAACATTTTTGTTTCAGTAGGATGATAAAAATAAAATCCGATTGAATTCTTCGGATACCCTACAAAATAACATAAGGTGGATTGACTATCCAACTTATCTCCCACTGTCTGCTTCACGTAAGCAGGACATCCCCAAATCCTCAAGTACGAATACTTAGGAGCTTTTCCATTCCATAACTCGTATGGTGTTTTGTTCACTGCTTTAGTGTGGACGTTGTTCAACAACAATACCGCCGTTTCAAGAGCATAGCCCCAAAACGAAGGTGGGAGCTCAGTGAAGCTCATCATGGATCGAACCATGTCCAACAAAGTTCGATTGCGACGCTCCGAACACCATTAAGATGAGGTGTCATAGGAGGAGTCCACTGAGAGAGAATCCCATTCTCTTTTAGATAGCTCAAAAACTCGGTACTCAAGTATTCTCCACCTCGATCCGTTCGAAGTGCTTTAATTCTTTTACCTAGTCTGTTTTCTACTTCAGCCTTGAATTCTTTGAACCTTTCAAATGATTCAGACTTATATTTCATCAAATATAAGTACTCATACCTAGAATAATCATCAGTAAAGGTAATGAAGTAGGTGTGACCAAATTTTGTACCAATACTAAATGGTCCGCAAACATCCGTATGGATCAAATCCAATAGATTTTGACCACGCTCAGGTTTTCCTTTGAAAGGAGATTTAGTCATTTTTCCTTTCAGGCAGGACTCACAAGTAGGTAGAGAGTTAATATCAGACATATCAAACATGCCCTCTCCCACTATCTTGTTCATCCTCATTGAGGAAATATGACCTAGCCTAGCATGCCAAAGGTTTGCCGGGTTTTGACTATCGATTTTCCTTTTGTTCGTTGTTACCGGTTTATCAAAATAATTTATTGGAACATCTTTTAATTTTAAGTTATATAGATTGTTTTCAAGTTGTCCATTTCCAATCAAACGTTCATTCTTGTAAATATTGCAAATCTCATTCACAAAATTGCAAGAAAAACCATCTCTATCAAGCATAGAAACAGAAATAATGTTTTTAATCAAGTATGGAACAAATAAAACATCTCTCAAAAGTAACTTAAAATCGTTCTGCAAAATTAAATAAACGTCTCCCACAGCTTCGGCTTCAACTCTAGAACCATTTTCGAGCCTCAGCTGGGTCTCACCCATTCTAAGCTTGCGACTTCTTGTCATCACCTGCAAATAATTGCAAATGTGAGATCCACATCCGGTATCCAATACCCAAGAAGTAGTATTAAGTGAAACATTTATTTCAATATAAAACATACCCTTCGCAGTTCGCAACTGCTCTAGATATTCCTTGCAGTTACGTTTCCAATGACCGGGTTTCTTGCAGTGATGACAAACATCCTTGGACTTTTCCATGTTTGAAGCCTTTGTCTTGTTCTTCTTCTCGGGTCCGGTTTTCTTGGATGGGGTAGAACGTTTCTTACCCTTTGTACTTGGCCCCTTCTTAGCAGAAGAAGAGGAGCCCACCAAGAGAACCGGTTTATCCTTCTTTAAAGTGGCTTCATAAGTTACAAGCATATTGACCATCTCTTCAAGGGAGGCCTCTATCTTGTTCATATTGAAATTCACCACAAAACCGTCAAACGATGAAGGAAGAGAGAGAAGTAATAAGTCCACATTGAGTTCATGCTCCAATACCAATTCAAGCATTACCAACTTCTGAATGAGCCAAATCACGCGTACCCCATGATCACGGACCGAAGTCCCTTCACGCATGCGATACGTCATTAACTCTTTTACAGTAGCGAACCTTTCAGCTCTCGATTGAGCCCCAAAAAGTTTCTTGAGTTGTACGTGAATGTCAGCAGCATTCACGGTATCCTCAAATCGCCTCTAGAGTTCATCAGACATCGAAGCTTGCATATAGCATTTGGCCTTGATATCATGGTCCCACCATTTATCAAGTTTGGCCAACTCTTCCGGACTTATATCAGCTGGTGCTTCCTTCGGAGGAGATTTTTCTAACACGTAGAACATCTTCTCCGAGGTCAAGACAATCTTCAACTTACGGAACCATTCCGTATAGTTTGCGCCGGTCAGTTTGTTTTGTTCGAGAATAGAGAATAGTGGATTGCGCGAATTCATCTTAATGAAATACTGAAAAGAAACAGACAATAATCAGTGATTGTTTAATTAATTTACTAAGACATAAAATAGGCGAAATTTATTTTATGAATCTCACTCCCACTATTTTAACGATTTCACTACCCTCTAGTGAAAACGAAAAACATTTTCTTTAGTGGGAACATGGAGTCCAATTGACAAACTATAGTCCCGAATAATATCAGCCAACCATAATTTTCAAAAGGTAGAGCCCAATTGCTTCCAAAGCAACCTCCATGTTTTTACCTCATGTCTAATAAGGGCCCAATAATATGACGTCGATTATTGTGACATGTCAAGATGACCCATCAATATTAAGTTGTGATGGACGGTCGCCATGTGGATCCCAAATAATATGAGCCAATCTCATGGGAGTTCCATCCAACTTACAACATGTGTCGATCCAATGTACAGCTTTCCGACGAACGGGCCCCCCCAATAATATGAGCCAGACCGTATCCGCGGGTAGCATCTCATACATTGATCGTTAATGGAAGGTAGGAACATTTAAACAATATTTAAATTTCCTTTATTTATCTTGATATCAATTTTAAATCATATTTAAAATGAGGGATTTTTAATTTTGAAAATTTGTCTCATCATTTAAAATTTGTATGCTTGCGGGATTCATACAATTTAGTCTAAACATGCATACAACGATAATATCATATATTATATTTTAGGATGATCGATTCCATTACTAATCGACCCGTGGTTGCCAATCACGAGTCTAAGTTCAATCCTAGGTGATATGCAAGTATGCAATGCAATCCTATTACATTGTGCATCCAATTTACATTTCTTCAGTCTTTATCATTGCTTGCTGGTCCCACCTCCATCTTCAAAATCTCCCACTATTTCTAGTGAATTTACAATAAATTACTATGACAAATAATAGGATACATTATAGGGGTGGGAACGAGCCATAAACCAGGCCCACTTTTATTACAAATGATAAAATCAAATTTGGGCCATAAACCAGGCCCATTAATAAAACCCAACAATCAATAATAAAGCCAAATGTAAACAACCTAACATACACCTATAATATTGGTCATGGCAATCGATCATCCTTATCCAATAGTATTTAATTCAAAAATTAATTTATTGGATATCATGCAATGGAAATAAATGTAAATAGATAAAATCATATTTCATACATAAAATCTTATTTTATATATAAAATCATATTTTATCTAGTTTATCCATAAAAACATATTTTACATATAAAATCCAATTTTATACATAAAATTATATTTTATTATCAATTGTACCAAAATTAATAATTAAAGATTTAATTTATTGGATTGAATTTATAAATTTCCAAAATTTAAAATTTATCCAAAATTAATTTTCTTAAAAATTTTGGGCTCAAACAATTTTGACCCATTGCCTCGTGGACCAACTGAAACAATTTTCAATCGGGCCAAAAACTGGGCCCGATAACAATTAACGGGCTGAAATTAAAAATTTCAAAAAAATAAAATTTTAATTTTTCTGGGCTGCCCGGGACGATCCCGGGCAGTCCCCGACAATCGGGCCTAGCCTAGCACTCTGCGCGCAGGGCAGCGGGCAGTCCCCCCGGAAAATTAAATTTTTTTTTTTTTCGTTTTATTTTTCTGAAAAATCGAGGATTGTACAATTGAACAATATTTTAATCGTAAAATCCGAAAACAACCTGGCTCTGATACCACTGTTGGAACACAGTCGTTCTCCGGATCGAAAAAGAAAGTGATACCCGGTGCAGCGGAAGTTTTAAAATTTTATATGGAACGATTCCATATGTGTATCAAATTCCTACAATTAAAATTGATAATATAAAATTTAAACAATATAAATTTTACCTTAAAATCTCGAAACGAGATTATGGACACCAACAGATTAAACTTCTCTTGTTGTATATCCCAGGAACTGATGAACGAACAATTCTTCAATCAGGTCCATGAACAGAAGTTGAATCCCTCTGATAGACTGCACTAGAAAGTCTATCAGAAGTTTCTACAAAGAGATAGAACAAATATGATCTGTTAAATCAGTCTGCAAATTCAAAAATTTACAGACTGAATTTTCGAACACTGTGAGAGGGAGAGGGAGGGGTCGGCCGAAAACCCTAAGAGAGAGCTCTCTAGGTTTTCGAAATTATGACCTGTGTTATTTAATTTCTGTACTGCAATAACTTATTTATAATGTGGGCTACTAACAGCTTAGGGCCCATTAGTCATAAGTTCAAGCCTGACAAGCAAAGCCCGCATGTTCAAAAATTAATATAAAATTCATCGTGACTCAGATTGATAAACCAATTTCACCAATGTGCACAGAAACCATTTCTGCATCTTTTAAAGTCAAGATAAATTTTCTGAATCCGAATTCAGTGGTTTCCAAAAATGTCCATCACTATGTCATTTTAGGAAATCTTACTCCCTCTACTTTTAAATAAGAAGTCTCACTTCTTTATTCACTAAATTTAACTCTTTAAATTTAATTATCTCAACGGGGATTAGAAATCCATTACTTGTGTGAACCTCAATGGTTCAGGGATACAGCTAGCCGTGGGCTCACAACTCCTTGTGACTCGGAACAACAATTTCCGACTTACCCATCGAATCATGGTAATAGCGCCTAGCAACATCGCCCCATGATTCCCTAGGTATCACTGATAGTGCCTGCAAGAACAAATAAATTTTGGTTAGCGTACAGTACGGTCCCTTCATCCATATATCTCGATCGAATCAACAACCATTGGTAAATCGAGAGTCGTTCGAGATTCGACAACTATGCAATACATCTTGAAGATCAAATAGTGACATCGCATGTGCTACTAGGAAACCAAGTATCCTAAAACACATCATGTACTCTGGCCAGAGATTCGTCACACTGATATCTCCTCAGATTGCATAGGATATCCACACTCGCAAGTATGTGGTGAATCCTTGAAAACAAAGCATCGACTCCTATATGTGTCATAACTGTACCCAATCTCGACACCTGATGACCCCAATAGAGTCGGTAAACGAGTCAAAGTAAAGTACTAGCATATAGAGTCTCAATGATGTTTCAAGTAGTAAGGACTAATAGTGTACAACCAAAACCGCGGACTTTATCCACTCGATAAGTAATAACCACTTGGAAAGTCCGGATAGGGTAGTTCAATCATTCATCATATGAATATCCATTTGCATGCTTTGAATATCTCTATGTTCCATACCAATGAAACGTGGTACTCGGCATCGCAAACGCTAGTCTCAATCTCGAGCGATCCTTATCCTTATTAACGGACGGCTCAATTGACTAGGAACTGTTTAGAATATACAGTGACTTTAAGATGTGTTTCATGATAGCCATCCCCATGTGCTACCACATCTTACATACACTATAGTATATTCAAGGTCTTCATCTAAACATCTTATAGTATGTCACAACATAATAATATGATAAAAGATAAAGTAAATGCCATTATAAAAGTGTAAATTATATTAAACAAAAGATTGTTTATACATAGAGTCATAAAAGCCCTTAGCCACAAGTTGGCTCACCGGGCACCCACTCTTTCACCCACGTGACTATAGGACTCCTTCCATATCTTCTCCTATTCAACACCAATTGATCCCACCAAGTGATAGCATAGTCGGTAAACTCGGTTGTGAAAAGTTTGACCTTCTTAGCTTTGGAATAATCATGACCATCAAATACACATTCTACTATTTTGTCCCACTCCAAATAAGTCCTCGGATCCGACTCCCCATGGAATGAAGGAATCTTCATATTAATACTACCCAAATAATTATATTTCCCACATAATGATTCTTTTTTCCCTCTACCAAACCCATGGTCTCGCCTATCTGTTCCCCAGTTCTCATTTTGACTATCATCACCACCTCCCATGTCAAGTTCATCTTCCAACTTACGCATCTTCTCATGTAAGGTGCTAACTCGTCCCTTATGATCTTAGTCAACGCTTCCATTTGAACCTTGGAAAACCTAGGGTCGAACCATCTCCGGCTTCTTTATTAGACTTTTTATCAGACATTGTACCTGCAAGAAAAGGTTAGTAATAAAATTTCTTCTCACCCAAAATTTCACAAGTCACTCCAAAATAAATTCACTCACACTCTTTTTGTTTTTTTGTTTTTTGAACTCAAAATATGAAATATCTTATGCTTTGTCACTTATGGAAATCAAACTCACAAGTCTAAACTTGTAGACAGTTGTAAATCAACTCACGTAGACCGCAAAAAACTAAGTAACTATAAGGATCGGAGTATGACTTGATGCCAAAGATCAACATGGAATCTGACCACTGTACATAACTCTTTTCTTTTATTTTTTGACAATTTTTTCTCCTTATTTTTTGACCGTTTTTTTTTAATAACTTGTGGCACAAGTAAAAATGAAACTTGGACAACAAGACAGAAATAAAACGAGGGGAGAGGAAGAACGGACGCAGAAGAATAATAAAGAGATTGACTCATACAAAGAACGAATAAAAAAAGAGATACTACTTACATGGATCAATCGAAACATTCTCTTATTACCAAATGATACGAATTGTTATTGGCATGAAAAGAAAATACAATTATTTATGAAACCGTTCCTTCAACTCAGTAACAAAAAGATTCAAAGAAGTTGTCCCAATCTTTGAAAGAAGTAAGTTAGTGAAAATCCACCCTTAGTTTACAAGAACTAGTAACAAAGATTCACAAAAATAATTGTGAAATCAAGAGGACCTTCAAAGAAATTTGTCTTTAACAATTTAAGTGACAATCAACCAAAAAATGCCAAAAGTTTTTTTTGAAAGTATAAGTTTGATTTCAAAACAAAGCAATGCTTTGGCAAAAATTCTAGAGAGAATTTTTAAGAAAATTTCTATATTGAAAATATGAATTATGAATTGAATTGCATATGTTTTTTTTGTTACAACTTAAAAAGGTAAAAGATGACAAAATATGTCAAAACCTGGTTTCCTAATAATCAAGAATTATCAAAAATAGGTAAAAACATCAAAATTCACGCGACATGCACAACACGCCGCACTATTTGTATGCAAGGACCTTGGAAGGGGGTCCGTGTAGGAGTCTGGGCCTTTGGGACTGGGTCCCGAACTAGTTCGTGGCTTGGTTCGGGTCTAATTCGAGCGGGGTCTGTCTTGTCTTCTTGATCTTTTTTCACTTGAATCATTAAATTTCCTCCAAATTTGTTGAAATGATCTCCAAATCCTACTAGTGTTGATGGAATTTTGTTACACACTTCTTGATAATTCTTCAAGAATCCTTGAAGCCCTTCTTTAAACTTCTTGATCAGACCCCTCATTATTGGACCTTGCGGCAACTCTAGCAGATATCATTTCTTCTTAGCTTGATTACTTCGAGAACAATCCTTGATCACATCAAGATCGAAGGCATCGTTAAAATTCGGAAGCTCTGAACTAAGATCGAAGCGTCCGAAGTGTGTTAGGCAATGCATATTTTGAGGTGTCAACAACACACATACACGTGGGTGTTCGGAAGGTCTGAACCTGTAGCGACCCACATCGGAATCACCAACTAAGCAATCCTTGCGCATGCAATTAAATCTTAATGACAATAATCAGGTAGTTCAGCGGAAAACATAAATCTCAAATCTGAAACAACAGTCTAAAATGTTGTTCAAAGTACAACCATATCAAATAACAGTGTATCAAACCAAACCAAAAATAAATCCCAATAAATCAGACAATCGAGAATCTCATTGGCGCTGCTCCTCGCCTCGGGGCTCACTCATTCATACGTCATCCAACCTAAGGCCTGCCCTGTGGAATGAGGTGTCCAAGATGAAAATACAGGGACGTGAGCGCTATCGTCTAGTAGGATAAATATAAGTATACAAACCTATATGTGCATAAAAAAATGACATGAACTGGGTGACTGGATCAACAAGGAAACCCATGCTCAAACTGGAGGCGCCAAAGTGTCTAGTATCACTCGGAAGTACCCCTCAAGATTACTAGCACAACATCCGGATGTGGATTTGGAATATTCTAGAAATATCACAGCCCTCCGTACCCTTCGGCCATTTGAGTCGTGACGTCCATTCGTCCACAATATAGGGCTGAGCGGCCCAACTAAACTCTGGTTATATCGAAAGAGATACGGCTCAACGTGATAAATGATCATGCGTCATATGAACAATACAATACATTCATATCATGGCACGTAAAATGAAACACATAAGAATGCATACTCAGCTGGATATCTTAGTCAGTACTTACGTACATCTATAGTTCAAGTCTAGGTGAACTGTCTAGTATTCAAGCCTATAATCAAGGTATACCATATCACTTAAAACCATTCTAAAAGTCTTAACTGGACTAATAGATATTTCCAAAATATTTAAAGAACTCAAAGTATCACCTGAGTCCATCGACTTTCCGCTGATGATGTTGGCTCCCAAAGCAAGCCCCAACCTTGCTACGAACCCGGTAGTGCCTTGTTATCGAACGACCCTCAAGATGACGCCTAGAAATAACTAAATATAGGATAAGAACAAGAGAGAGCTGATGATTTGGCAAGTGAAAATGAAGCTTTCGGCCCCTATATATATACGGCGATCGAAACCACCGATCCTTAGTTCGGAGCTTCCGAACGCACTTTGGAGTTTTCGATCCTTCAATGACTTAAAGTCATCTGAACCACTTCTGATTGTTTTGAATATGAGTTTTAACTCTTTAGGTCCAAACTAGGATTCCTTAATCATGTTTTGACCAATTAAACATGCTAAGGAATTAGATTAACTTAATAGAAAATCGGGTTACTACATTCTCCCCACCTTAAGAGATTTCATCCTCGAAATTGGGGTAACTAGAATAAGAATAATCTGTATTAAAATTGTATGGAATTACAACTGAAACTATAAAAAAAATAAAATGCAGTTTTTTCCAACTTAGAATAGTTCAGGGTGTTCAGTTCGCATGCAAATTTCTAGCTCCCATGTGGTTTCCTCGATGCCTCAGCGCTCCCACTAGACTAGAACAAGAGGAATAATATTGTTGTGCATGATCTTGGACTTCCGGTCTACGATGCGAATTGGTTTTCCACATAAGTCAGATCCTCGCTGAGTCGAACTTCAGACGGATGCAAGTGTGAGACTCATCAGCCACATACCTTCTCAACAAGGACACACGAATGACACAAAAAATCAAATTGTAGATATTTTTACAAAACCACTAGATGAAAATAATTTACTCGTTTTTGTGATGAACTTGGTGTGATTGAATTGTAAACACATGTACACATAATTTAATTTAATGTCATCGTAAGGGAGGGAAAACAAATTGAGCAATATAGTATTGGATGATACAAATTAATTGTATTTATTTAATATTATAATCTCATACATTTTTAAATTTTGTTACATTTAATTGTTTAGGAATTTGCATGAATTTAATATAAATTAAGAGTCCATTCTGAAATTTCCATTCCTGACTAGTTCGGATCCACCGAACCAGGTTCTGAGAATCCGAACCAAACCCCTACATTTCCTGCAAATTTTTCAATTTGTTTTTCAAAATTTCCCTCCAAATCAGAGTTCGGAGCTTCCGAAGCACTTCGGATCTTCCGAACGAATCCCAAAAATTTTTAATTCAACTCAATGCAGCCTTGTTTTTCAATACTTCTGTCAGAGTTTGAAAGTTCCGTTTGGAACATCTGTTCTCTCCAATAACCTGACAGTTGTCAAATCTTATCCAAACGTTATGGTCGTAGCACCTAAAATCCAATCTACTAAATCGCGTTCATTAAATTAAAATAAATATTATGATTATTATTTTTAAGTATAATTGATTTAAATTATATATTTGGGTTATGTGTTAATAAAATATTAATTATTTATTGAAATAATTTTATTGTACTAACTATTTAATTAATTCTTTTAATTGTATAAGTTTATTTATTTAAATGATTGTATTGTGCAACTTAATCTTTTTAAAGCTTTTAAAGGTATAAGCTGCTTATTTAAATGAGTTTAACTGTCCAACTTATGTATTTAAAATAACTTAAGTTTAGGATTTAGTTATTTAAATTATTTTAAATGCCTAGCTTATTTATCCAAATGTTTTTAATTGTCAAATTTATTTTAAAGATTTTTAATTTCGAGTGTGTATTTATTTAAATTACTTTTAAATTTTTATCTGGTTCATTTAAAATTATTCTGATCACTCTTTTTATTATTTAAGTATTTTACTCATCACTGTGACATCAAAATATTTAAGTATTGATTTTAAAAGAATTCTTGAGTTTTAAAGTTTAGTGGCTTCGGGCCCGGCGCGAGGAGACAGTGGACTTTTGGCGATAAAACCCTTAGATTTTCAAGATATGAGATTTGTAAGGATTTGAGGAGAATAAATCAAGTTTTTATTTTTAAGATTTTTCGGGTGATCAAAATTGATTTTAAGGCATTTTTGAGTTTATTTTAGAATTTTACAAAAGTTAACATTTTAAAACCCGGCAAATGAAATTTAATTATTTAGTCCAATTCTTGAATTTTCAAACATAGGGATTTTTGAGAAACTAAGTGTGAGTTGTGTTAAAATTGTAATAAATAGAGTAGCACTTTTATAAGTTGTGAGTAGCACTTTTAAACCTCACACGCACACATACTTAAGCAAATATACACATATACATATACACACATATATTCCTAAATCTAAAACACAACACAAAATTAAAAAAAAAAAACCCTAGCCCCAAATCCCTTGTAGCCGCCACCCCACTTCTCCTTGCAATCCTATCCATCGGCCTCCAACTCCCCCTCGTCGGAATCGTGCCGCCGCCGTAGTCCCTCCATGTTTCCAACCGAAGCTCAACCCAAGGATGTGTAGGAGCAGATTATTTCGAATTCCAGCCCTCTCCCAACTCCTTTTCTTGTGCATTTTCGAAATGGAGGCAAGTTTATGTCATTTCTTTGGCCACCAAGCATAGTTATTTTGTTGCATGCTATTTGTTGTTGTAATTTCTAATTTTATTGTTGTTCAAGATTGAATTTTTGAAATTTTCAGTAGATGTGTGTGTATATTTCGAACCCCACTTGCATATTGTTGTTAAAATGAATTGGGTGTTGATTCGGAGTAGAAACGTGGTCCAATCATGCTAGTATTTCGAAATTTTAGCTATATATCAGTAGGGGTTCTTGTTGGTTTTCGAAATTTGCATGTACTTTGAATTTGAAATGAGCCATGTATTGTGTATTGATCAAATCTTGATGTTGCATGGGCATTCGGAAAAAAAATTCAGCATGTTACTTTGTGGTGTTCGGGCACGATTTCTGAAATTTGGTTGAATGGTGTTAAGGGCTGCCCATGATAGATGAAAGGGAGTTTAAATGTGGTTTTGGATGAGGTTTAGATAGGTATGGAAGGCTATAATTGAAGGTTTTGTAGTTGGGAATGTGGTCGTGGTGTTTGGGTAGTCCGGGTGAGGCGAGTCGGTCTAACTATTGGCTTGAGCTAGCTTCGGGCGTGAGGCTTGGCTCAAGGTTATTATTCTGGTCTAGGGAATTCTTTAGTGTGGTTACATAGGTCGTAAGTCGGGATTCCATTGTTGAAAGGTCCGTAATGGGGTTATGTTAATATTGAACTAGTGCAGATTTTTGTCGTCTCATTGATTGGCCTCAAGATTTGGTTCGGAACTATTAGGTTAAGGGATCTGAACAGGAGATTATCTTGGCCATAACTCAAGTATAAAATGTTTTGATCGTATCGGTTCATTTTGGGATTCGTTCGGTTAAGTTATGGCTAAGTTAAGGGCGAGTCAATATAAGGTGGTTGTGCAGATTTTTGTTAAGTGTAGTTGCTATCCGGAAATTTGTTTTGTTCGGGTTGTTCGGTTTGGAATGAGAGGTTGTGGCCTAGTCATTTGGTCGAACGGGGGTTCGTTCGGTTAAGTATGGGCTATTTTAAGGGTCGTACGGGCCGAACTCCCGTATTGACTCTTTGATGGGATAAGTCTAAGATTTCAAGGAGAGTTTTTATTCTTAGGGACAGTCACCTATACATCATTTGTTTTCCATGATTTAAAGATTGCATTCAAAATTTGATGTCGTGTTCAAATCCCGGAGTTTCAAGTCATGAAATGATGGAAATTTAAATTAAATGTAAAATTTTGAATGAGGAAAGATGATTGTGAGTTTAGACGTGCAATGTTGGGTCGGGGATGCCTTGGCTCACTTGCCAAATCAGACGTGTAGAGTGTGGTCGGGAGACATCTTGGCTTCTCTACCAAATCAGAGGAGCAATGTGGAGCCGAGAAGAACTCGGTTTTCTTGTCGGCATAGTACTGTAGCCATTGATCGATCAAAACAAAAGAGAGTCACAATCGATAATCTAAATTCACAGAGGAAAGTATAAAGTTAAAGTTTATGAAAGTTATAGAGGAAAGTTCAAAGTTAAAGTTTAAGAAAGTTTATGTTTGAAAGCGTAAGAAAAAGTTAAAGTTTAAAATGTGAGTTTCAGTTCATGTTTAAAAAACATGAGTTTGGGCTAATGTTGCGCGAGTTCTTTGTATGTGATCTCTTTACAGTTCCAAGTCTCACTTCTTTTTCCTTTAAGACTATTCCGAGAAAGTTTCGAGGTATTGTATATACTAGTATTTTAAGTGTTATGCATGTATTTTAAACCCTCGTTATTTCATGGTTTATACTTGTTGGGCCTTTAGGCTCACTACCTGTGTTTGGTGCAGGTTATACTTTCGTTGAGATCATTGGGCATGATTTTCGAGTGGACTATGATGCGGGAACGACACATCCCTCCGACTTATGCTAGTCTTCTGCAGAAGTTATTTAAACTTAAATGCTTGGAAGTCTTTGATTTTGTTCAATGGGTAGATGTAAAAGTAAAAACTTATAGATTTTAAATTTATGGCATGTAAATTATTTAACTATTTCACACTATCGTTTGGGATTGTACTGTTTTGTTAATTTCATACTTTTCTCATACCAGTTTCATGTCTTGCGTTAGTTTATTTAATTGTTGTGTTTGAGACAGGTGGGTTTTTAATAGTTACAGATAGGTCATGCCGAATTTTTTTTTAAAAAAATCCGCATTTTCTATTTAAGTTTTATTTAAAGTAGAGGTTAGGGTCGTTTCAGTTGGTATAAGAGCATGGTTCAGGTTTGGGTTGTGCCTACTACCGGTTGAAAGAAACTCAAGAAGTCTCGCCTCAAAGTCTGTAAGTTTTAATGAATTTTATATGTTGGTCGTATTTGAGTTACTACTTAAAATATTTTGATGTCATGAATTTTAAAATTGTTTTCAAAAATTAAATGTTTAATTTATTTAAATGTGTAGTTCAATGTTTATTTTTGTTTAAAATTTCTTTTAGTAGTTTAAAGTGTACCATTTAAATGTTTATTTTTTAAGCATGCGACTTCAAGTTAAGCGGGGTTGTTGTACCAATATTCATTCCAGTTTTAGACAATAGATTTGAGTTATTAGGTAGTGTTAACAATTGTTGATGAGATTTTAGGAGTTTGCCGAAAAATATTAAACTTTCGCATTAGGAGATATTAATTATTGTGTCATTGTTGTAATTTTTTTTCTTATGAGTGGATTTTAGTCGGATTCAACTAAGAGAATATTTTGTTTAGAAATTTATAGGCGTGTGTTTTTACAGCTAAGTTAATGAATCAAAAATCGTGTGGAGTCTTTGGGGTACATATTTTGTATTATATTATGGATAGCTTGAGTTTTACTCTTGTTAAGGGGACAATTATGATTTTTAGACAATAGTGAACCGATTATGAATGAGTCTTTCGATTATATGAATTATTATTCCGATCATTATTTCCTTTTTCTTTTTATGCTAGTATCCATTGCAACATATACTTTCGAATATCTGAAACCTCGTTGCAAGTCCTTTGTGCATTTATGGGTTCGTATGACATCAATCAATGTTGTATTCTGCTACTTTGACATTGGTTAAAATTTTTAATAAAATCTTGTTCTTATTTGACATTTCTTAAAGTTTTTCCTCCGGTTCTTTAGCCACATGCTGATGTGGGTGAGTTCCATTTTTTATTTTATGGAGATCTAGTTATGTTGTGTGGTTGACATCTGAATATGCCTTGGGACCGTTGTTATTTGATTATTGACTTGCGTGGATTTCTCTCGATTGAAGTCACACTGATTGCTCTTGATTGTGCTTTGATTGTTTGGGCATGATGTCATTACCAATGGATGAGTGATCACGAAATTTGTTATTTTGTTGGCTCATATTCATTGTTTTTGGAGCCTCCATTATTATTCACTCACCCATAGAATTGAATTATGAGGGAGTTGTTTTCACTTATCCAGATTTTTATCTCCAACTCGTTTGTTTGCAATGCTTGCACTATTTCATTTCGTATTGAGCAGCATTACTTGTATGTTTGTTTTCTTTCATGGTCCATCATGATGAAGACTCGAGTGGATTATATTTCCAATTATCATTTCCATTTCTTGTGTAGAGAATTGTCTCGTAACCTCATAGTAAGTGTTTAGATCGTTGGGATTTAGTATTAATACTAGATAAAATTCTAGGTTACCGTTGTGTTCCGAGGAATGATGACTATCAATTATATCAAGTTCTAGCGAGAAGACTTCTAGTTAGTGAATTAGTTGAAAGTGTTGTTTCATTATAAACAAGGTCGGTAGGACTGTAGAGACAATTTTGTTAAGCTGAATGGTTGTGTTAATGATCTGATTAGGACTTGGAACATATTCAGGAATTATTATTCCCCATTTAGAATCGATATATTGGGTGATCAGTCATGAGATAGGGAAATAGAGCCGTCCCTAGAGCACTTTTGGGTACTTTACTTTTGCATTCCAAGATTTTTGTGAATGTCACCCAGTTTGACTTAGGCATCAACTGAGTGTACAGAACGATGAATAGAATATTGAGGAAGTTTTTTTGGATGAGATGTTGATTTTTGTAGCGATTAAATACTATTGTACTGGAGGTACAATGAGAAAGCTTACAATCGGGTTACAAACTCTTCGAGGTGTCCAATTGTACACTAAGTTCTTGAAATATGAATTCAAGTTGTACCATATAATGATTTGGGAATTCTTGGATTTCCAGACCTGCTGTCGAGTTGAACTAGAGGTTTGAGATATGTCCTTATGTGATATGTAAGAATTATTTGGTTCTTAGAGACAATCTAATCCCATAATAGGATAGTAACTCGTGGTATGTTTGACTTCAAGAATAAATATGGATTATTTATTTGTTGCGTATGAGATAGGAAAAGTGGGTGAATCCGTTGGGAAAATTTTTACTAATAATTGAAATACCATCGAAAAAAGTAAGTTGTTTGACAAATTGGATTAACCAAATTTTCAAGATTTTGTGACCGTATTATTGAACATTTGGTAGAATCAAGAATGCCCAAGAGGCGAAATATAAATTGGTGAATGGATGAATGAAATCTATTTAGTTACCCATTTGGATTATATATTATCAGATAGTATCTTGGAACTGAACAGCAATGGATTTTATGGTTATGTTTCTTTTCAAGGATTAGGTTATTTTAGAAATGGGTCAATCAATCCTAAGTTGACTAGAGCCATTCTTCCTACTTGAAGGTTAGCTAAACTAGTGTCGTTTAAGAAAATTTTTACTCATCCTTAGAAGCATTGTGAGTTGTAGTAACTAAAAGGAGATGAGGAAGATCCAGGATCATTAAGAAAAGCACTGCTAATAAGTGGCATAGGCCTTTAGAACATCAAATTGGATGTTAGGTTGTTTTTGAAGGTATCATTGTTCCGTAATACTATTGATTTGGGTATATAGAAAAATTAACTCGTTTTGTTAGTCCTTATGAGATTGTTGAAGAGATTGGTAATTTTTTTATCGTTTGGGCATTCCGCAGAGTTTTTTACGATACATGATGTGTTTCATGTGTTTAGGTCGTGGAAGTATGGGTCAGATCCATCTCGTATCTTGAGGGTCGATGAGGTAGAATTGTATAGTTCCTTTAGCTATCTTATTTATAAAAGTTTAGTGTTTGATTGTTAAGTATTTTGGGAACTTGTGAACTTCTTAAGAGCTCGAGTTCTAGATTATATGTGTTAAGCTTAATTGGTAAATAGACATTAAGCGTAGTCTTGTTATGAGGAAATTTTTAATTTATGTTCAAGATTGACATAAATTATTTGTTGGTTTTATGAACTCTATTGCTTGAAATTCTAAAGTAGAGTTTAAAAGTTATCGAATCAAGGAAGTACCAGACACTGTAGGACTTTATGTGGAGAATTAAAACTCTTAAAGTCACATTGGAACAGTGATTAGAAATTTCTCTTAGGATATATACCATCACTTGGGAACAAATAAGAATTTGCGAATTTATTTTGCAGTAGGAGTTAGTCACCTCCTTGCTTTGTAGGTGTCGATTAGCATCAGAGTGCACAACGAAAGTTGTATAGAGCCGACTCAAATGGGGCAGAGTTAGAAAATTTAGTGTTCCAGGTTGTTTGAATCTGGACCTAGTTAGTAAGTATTGAATTTTGAGGACGAAATTCTATTTAAGGGGGGAAGGAATTGTAGCGCCTAAAATCCAATCTACTAAATTGCATGCATTAAATTAAAATAAGTATTATGATTATTATTTTTAAGTTTAATTGATTTAAATTCTTTATTTGGATTATGTGTTAATAAAATATTAATTGTTTATTCAAATTATTTTATTGTACTAACTATTTAATTAATGCTTTTAATTATTTATGTTTATTTATTTAAATGATTTTATTTTGCAACTTGATCGTTTTAAAGATTTTAAAGGTATAAGCTTGCTTATTTAAATTATTTTAATTGTCCAACTTATGTATTTAAAATAACTTAAGTTTAGCGGTTAGTTATTTAAATTATTTTAAATGCCTAGATTATTTATCCAAATGCTATTAATTGTTCAATTTATTTTAAAGATTTTTTATTTCGCGTGTGTATTTATTTAAATTGTTTTTAAATGTTTATATGGTTCATTTAAAATTATTCTAATCTCTCCGTTTATTATTTAAATATTTTACTCATCAATGTGACATCAAAATATTGAAGTATTTATTTTAAAAGAATTCTTGAGTTTTTAAGTTCAGTGGTTCCGGGCCCCACGCAAGGAGACGGTGGACTTTTGGCGGTAAAACCCTTAGATTTGCAAGATATGAGATTTGTGACGGTTTGAGGAGAATAAATCAAGTTTTAATTTTTAAGATTTTTCGGGTGATTAAAATCTCTTTTAAGGCATTTTTGAGTTTATTTTAGAATTTTCCAAAAGTTAGAATTTTAAAACCCGACAAATGAAATTTAATTATTATTACAATTCTTTAATTTTCAAACATAGGGATTTTTGAGAAATTAAGTATGAGTGGTGTTAAAATTGTAATAAATAGAGTAGCACTTTTATAAGTTGTGAGTAACACTTTTATACCCCCCACACTCACATATTTATGCATACATACACATATACACACATACACTTATATCATGCTAGTATTTCGATATTTTTGCTATATTTCAGTAGGGGTTCTTGTTGGTTTTAAAAATTTGCATGTATTTTGAAATGGAAATGATCCATGTAGTGTATATTGATCAAATCTTGATGTTGCTTGTGAATTCGGGAAAAATAAAATTCAGCATGTTAGTTTGTGGTGTTCGGGCTCGATTTCTAAAATTCGGTTGAATGGTGTTAAGGGCACCCCATGTTAGATGAAAGGGAGTTTAAATGTGCTTTTGGATGAGGTTTAGATAGGTATGGAAGGCTGTAATTGAAGGTTTTGTAGTTGGGAATGTGGTCGTGGTGTTCGGGTAGTCTAGGTGAGGCGAGTCTGTCTAACTATTGGCTTGAGCTAGCTTCGGGAATGAGGAATGGCTCAAGGTTCTTATTCTGGTCAAGGGAAGTTTTTAGTGTTGTTACATAGGTCGTAATTTGGGATATTCCATCGTGGAAAGGTCCGTAATGGGGTTATGTTAATATTGAACTAGTGCAGATTTTTGTCGTCTCGTTGATTGGTCTCAAGAGTTGGTTCTGTAAAGTTAGGTTAAGGGATCTGAACAGGGGATTATCTTCGTCATAACTCAAGTATAAAATGTGGGGATCGTGTCGGTTTATTTTGGGAGTCGTTCGGTCAAGTTATGGCTATGTTAAGGGTGAGTCAATATAAGGTGGTTGTGCAGATTTTTGTTTAGTGTAGTTGCTGTCCGGAAATTTGTTTTGTTCGGGTTGTTCTATTTGTGAAAGGAATTTATTCCTTGAAATTTTGGCCTTTATATTAATTGATATTATTATATTTTACTTTCTAGACAAGATAGAATATTTGGTAAATATATAGTTGTTATCTCGAAAATGTTAAAGATATATTTGCCGAAACTTAAATCATGTCTTGATAAGGTAGTTATGAGATATAATATTTTTCGATATTATCAAGATTTGATTTGCAAGATTTGATATAGTTTATTTCCTACTAAAACATGTTTCCTTATTCATATAGGACTCTATCTAAGGAAACCCTCAAGACTTGGATGCTAATCTATAAAAGGGTTTTTCACGCATGAGATGGAGAGACTTTAGACGTACAATTCTCTGCGCATAGACTGAAGAATTCCATTGAAGAATTTGAAGAATTCTGAAGCAAGGTTTGCAACCATTGTTTTTTCTTGTCCCCGTGTTGCCGTTCGTGTTGAAGACATCAGAGACAACACTGTGGGAACTGTGTTGTTGAAGATCTTTTCTGTCTATTCAATTTAGGCTACCGGAGTTGCATTCAATTTCTTTTATACTTTGTTTATTTAGAATGCAAGTTTGATTTATCGACTTGTTGAGAAATTTAGGATTTAATGACTTTTCGTAAAATCACTAGGATTACTTTGTAAGACTGATCTTACGTTTACTGGTGATATTTAGCTCTAAGGTACCCGCACAAGTTTTTATACTCGTGCAAAATTAATTACTTGTGTTTTATTTACGCTTTAAATTTTTGCTGCACTGTGTTGTCTGTGTTATTATAACACCAAGTACAACACTGCTTATTTTACATAACCAACCACGTACACCGTTTCTTTCACGTGACATCAGAGCCACCACTTGTCTTTTCTAAGTGAGTTCCTGTTTTGTGTTACAGGTTAGTTATGGACACTCTGTATACAAGTGCAATTCGTCCACCCATTTTGGATGGAACAAATTACGGCCCTTGGAAATTGAATATGAGCATGTACATTCAATCCATTGAGTCCAGGGCTTGAAAACGTGTTCTTGACGATTGGACACCACCTATGAGAGATGATGATGTACCCGGACCAAAGCCAAGATCACAATGGACAGCCGATGAGAATACTGCGGCTATTTATAATGCTAAAGCTCTTAATGCTATGTTCACTTCAGTTTATATGAACATGTTTAATCTAATTGGTACTTGTATTTGTGCTAGGGATGCTTGGGAGAAACTTCAAACCCATTGTGAAGGCTCGGCAAGTGTCAAGAAGACAAGGATGTGTCTCATAACTTCAAAATTTGAGAAAATGAGAATGGAGGAATCAGAGACCATCATGGAATATAATGGTAGATTGAAGAGCCTTACAAATGAAGCATCTATTCTTGGTGACCCTATTTCAAACGAGAGACTTATGTCCAAAGTGCTTCGTTCTGTCCCCAAAAGATTTGACACCAAGGTTTTTGCTATAGATGAATCCAAAGATACATCTATAATGGGTTTGGATGAGTTAATTAGTTCTCTTCGCACATATGAGATGGAGTTGGAAGCCGAAGATTACTCCAAAGGTAAGTCTATTTCCTTTCAAGTATCCAATGATGTTTACAATGATTTTTCTGAAGTTCAATAGGAAGTAAAAGAATCTGACCTTGAAGAGAATTCGGTTGCTTTGATCTTGAAGAAATTCACTGATTATCTCAAGGTAATGAAAGAAAAGAAGGATGTGAAAGGTGCACAACCTTCAAAATTTCCTAGACTGCCTACTTCAGAGAAGCCTCAAAAACCTGCTGCTACTCGAGGATCTCGACAAAGGTATGAAGGTAAGGTTCAGTCCTCAAGTAAAAATTTTGATAATGTTCAATGCAGGGAATGTAAGGGATATGGCCACATGAATATGAATGCGCAAATTGCCTTCGAAAAGGTATGAATGTTTCTCTGAGTGATGATGATTCTGAAGAAGAACAAAAAAGGTTGAACAGGCAGATCTCATATCTTTTACTACTTTGCTGGAAAGTAAGAAAAATTTTCAGATCAATCCTCTCGGTGTTGGCTCTGGTGTTGCAACACCTGGACGCAACATAGTTCAAAAATCTGTTTGTTTTGTTGCTTCTAACCATGATAATTTCAGTGATCATGAAGAACATGTAGCTGATGCTTATACTCTAGAAGGTATTCAAAAACTCTATGAAGAGTTGTACTGTGATTGGTGAAAGAGTGGGTGCCTAGTGAGCCAACTTGTGGCTAAGGGCTTTGATGACTCTTTGTATAAACAATCTTTTGTTTAATATAATTTACACTTTTATTAATGGCAATGACTTTATCTTTCTTCATATTGTTATATCGTGATATACTATTGTTGTTTTGATAAAGACCTTGAATATACTATAGTGTATGTAAGATGTGGTAGAACATGGAGATGTCTATCATGAAATACATCTTATAGTCACTGTATATTCTAAACTGTTCCTAGTCGATTGAGCCGTCCGATAATAAGGATAAGGATCGCTCGAGTTTGAGACTAGCATTTGCGATGCGGAGTACCACGTTTCATTGGTAAGGAACATAGAGATGTTCAAAGCATGCAAATGGATATTCATACGATGAATGATCGAACTACCCTATCCGGACTTTCCAAGTGGTTATCACTTATCGAGTGGATATAGTCCGCGGTTTTGGTTGTACACCATTAGTCCTTACTACTTGAGACATCATTGAGACTCTATATGCTAGTACTGTGCTTTGACTCGTTTACCGACTCTATTGGGGTCATCAGGTGTCGGGATTGGGTACAGTTACAACACATGTAGGAGTCGATGCTTTGTTGTCAAGGATTCACCACATACTTGCGAGTGTGGATATCCTATGCGATCTGAGGAGATATTAGTGTGACGAATCTCTGGCCAGAGTACATGATGTGATTTAAGAAATGGTTTCTTAGTAGCACATGCGATGTCACTATTTGATCTTCAAGATGCATTGCATAGTTATCGAATCTCGAGCGACTCTCGATATACCAATGGTTGTTGATTCGATCGGGATATATGGATGAAGGGACCGTACTGTACGCTAACCAAAATCTACTGGTTCTTGTAGGCACTATCAGTGATACCTAGGGAATCATGGGGCG
This sequence comes from Henckelia pumila, assembly GCF_033568475.1. Classification (NCBI taxonomy): domain Eukaryota; kingdom Viridiplantae; phylum Streptophyta; class Magnoliopsida; order Lamiales; family Gesneriaceae; genus Henckelia; species Henckelia pumila. The sequence continues at coordinate 148,256,936 of NC_133120.1, forward strand.
ATGTTGCTAGGCGCTCATACCATGATTCGATGGGCAAGTCGGAAATTGTTGTTCCGAGTCACAAGGAGTTGTGAGCCCACGGCTAGCTGTATCCCTGAACCATTGAGGGTCACACAGTGTAATGGATTTTTAATCCCCGTTGAGATAGTTAAATTTAAAGAGTTAAATTTAATGAACGAAGAAGTTGGACTTCTTATTTAAGAGTAGAGGAGTAAGATTTCCTAAAATGACATAGGGATGGCCATTTTTGGAAATCACTGAATTCGGATTCAGAAAAATTTATCTTGACTTTAAAAGGTGCAGAAATGGTTTCTGTGCACATTGGTGAAATCGGTTTATCAATCGGAGTCACGATGAATTTTATATTAATTTCTGAACATGCGGGCTTTTCTTGTCGGGCCTGAACTTATGACTAATGGGCCCTAAGCTGTTAGTGGCCTACATTATAAATAAGTTATTGCAGTACAGAAATTAAACACAACAGGTCACAAATTTTCGAAAACCTAGTGATTTTCTCTCAGTAGTGGCCGCCCCCCTCACCCCTCTGCTTGGTAAAATCCAGTCTGTGAATTTTGAATTACAGTCTGGTTTAACGGATCAAATTCGTTAATCTCTTCGTAGAAACTTCTGATAGATTTTCTAGTGCAATCTATCAGAGGGATTAAATATCCGTTCGTGGACCTGATTGAAGAACAGTTCGTCCATCAGTTCCAGGGATATACAACAAGAGCAGAGAAATCTGTTGGTGTCCATAATCTCGCTTCGAGATTGGAGGTAAAAATTTTATAATCGTTATTTAATTTTTACACACACAATTTAATCGTAAAGATTTGATACCCAATATGGAATCGTTCCATATAATAAATATTTTTAAACTTCCGCTGCACCGGGTATCAATCTTGTTTGATCTGAAAGCCGAGTTCTCCATCAGTGGTATCAGAGCCAGGTTGCTCAGATCAAGCGATTAAATAAATCGATTGTACAAAATTTTTTTTAGGCCTCGGTTTTTGAAACAAAATAAATATTTTAAAAATAAAAATATTTTTCGGGCAAAAACCCGGGCAACGATTGGATCGCTGCCCGGGAGGGGCAGCGATGGTCGCTGCCCCGGGCAGCGCACGGCGCTGCCCTGCGCAGCGCTGGGCGCTGCACAAGGTGGCGCACGGCGCTGCCCAGGGCAGCGATGTGATCGCTGCCCAGGGCAGCGATCGTCGCTGCCCTAGGGGCAGCCGGGCTGCCCGGCCCGGGAACGTCCCGGGCGGCCCGCGGGAAAAATTATTTTTTAATTTTTAAATTAAATTTTAATATGTTAAAATTCTATTTTTGGTCCGATCGAAAATTGTTTTGATTGGTCCACGAGGCGTCGGATCGAATTGTTCGAGTCCGAAAATTTTAAAATTGATTTTTGGATAAATTTGAATTTTTGGAAAATTTTAATATTTTATCCTTTAATTGAATTTTGAAATTGATTAATTTTTGGTACAATTGATGATAAGATATGATCTTATGGATATATTGAGTAAAATATGATTTTATGTATAAAATTGGATTTTATAGATAAAATATGATTTTATTTGATAAAAAGATAAAATATGATTTTATATGTAAAATAAGATTTTATGTATGAGATATGATTTTATCTTTTTAAATTTAAATTGCCATTGCATGTTATCCAATAAATTAATTTTGAATTAAATGTTATTGGATAAGGATGATCGATTGCCATGACCAATTTTGTAGGTGTATGTTAGGAATTTACATTTGTTTTATTGTTGTTGGTTTTATTAATGGGCCTGGTTTATGGCCCAATATGAATGTCATATGTAATAAAAGTGGGCTTGGTTTATGGCCCGTTCCCACCCCTTAAAAATGTATCCCCTACTTTTCATTGTTATTTATTGTAAATACATTAGATTTAGTGGGAGATCAAGATTTGAAGATGGAGGTGGGCCCAGCAGACAATAAAGACAGAAGAAATGTAAATTGGAAGCAAATGTAATAGGATTGCCTCGTGATTGGCAACCACGGGTCGATTAGAAATGGAATCGATCATCCTATATAATATGTGATATTATAGTTGTATGCATGTTTTAGACAAAATTGTGTGAATCCGACAAGCATACAAAATTTTAAAAATGATGAGACAAATTTTTATAATTAAAAATCCCTCATTTTAAATATGATTTAAAATTGATATCAAGATAAATAAAGGAAATTTAAATTTGTTTAAATGTATGAGATGCTACCCGCGGATACGATCCGGCTCATATTATTGGGGGGCCCGTTCGTCGGAAAGCTGTACATTGGATCGACACATGTTGTAAGTTGGGTGGAACTCCCATGGGATCGGCTCATATTATTGGGGGATCCACATGGCGACCGTCCATCACAACTTAATATTGATGGGTCATCTTGACATGTCACAATAAACGGCGTCATATTATTGGGCCCTTATTGGACATGAGGTAAAAAACATGGAGGTTGCTTTGGAAGCAATTGGGCTCTACCTTTTGAAAATTATGATTGGTTGATATTATTCGGGACTATAAGTTTGTCAATTGGACTCCATGTTCTCACTAAGGAAAACAGTTTCCCGTTTTCACTAGAGGGTAGTGAAATCGTTAAAATAGTGGGAGTGAGATTCATAAAATAAATTTCGCCTATTTTATGTCTTAGTAAATTGCTTAAACAATCACTGATTTGTCTGTTTCTTTTCAGTATTTCATACAATGAATTCGCGTAATCCACTTTTCTCGATCCTCGAACAAAATAAGTTGACTGGCGCAAACTATACGGAATGGTTCCATAAGTTGAAGATTGTCTTGACTTCGGAGAAGATGCTCTATGTGTTAGAGAAATCTCCTCCGAAGGAAGCACCAGCTGACGTAAGTCCGGAGGAGTTGGCCAAACTTGATACATGGTGGGACCATGATATCAAGACCAAATGCTATATGCAAGCCTCGATGTCTGATGAACTCCAGAGGCGATTTGAGGACACCGTGAATGCTGCTGACATTCACGTTCAACTCAAGGAACTTTTTGGGGCTCAATCGAGGGCTGAAAGGTTCGCTACTGTAAAGGAGCTAATGACGTGTCGCATGCGTGAAGGGACTTCGGTCCGTGATCATGGGGTACGAGTGATTTGGCTCATACAGAAGTTGGTAACCCTTGATTTGGTGTTGGAGCATGAACTCAACGTGGACTTACTACTTCTGTCTCTTCCTTCTTTGTTTGACGGATTTGTGGTAAATTTCAATATGAACAAGATAGAGGCCTCCCTTGAAGAGATGGTCAATATGTTTGTGACATATGAATCCACATTAAAGAAGGATAAACCGGCTTTCTTGGTGGGCTCCTCTTCTTCTGCTAAGAAGGGGCCAAGTACGAAGGGTAAGAAACGTTCTGCCCCACCCAAGAAAGTCGAACCCGAGAAGAAGTACAAGACAAAGGCTTCAAACATGGAAAAATCCAAGGATGTTTGCCATTACTGCAAGAAGCCCGGTCATTGGAAGCGTAACTGCAAGGAATATCTAGAGCAGTTGCGAACTGCAAAGGGTATGTTCTATATTGAAATAAATGTTTCACTTAATACTACTTCTTGGGTATTGGATACCGGATGTGGATCTCACATTTGCAATGATTTGCAGGTGATGACAAGAAGTCGCAGGCTTAGGATGGGTGAGACCCAGCTGAGGCTCGGAAATGGTTCCAGAGTTGAAGCAAAAGCCGTGGGAGATGTTTATTTAATTTTGCAGAACGGTTTTAAGTTACTTTTAAGAGATGTTTTATTTGTTCCGGATTTAATTAAAAACATTATTTCTGTTTCTATGCTTGATAGAGATGGTTATTCTTGCAATTTTGTGAATGGGATTTGCAATATTTACAAGAATGAATGTTTAATTGGAAATGGACAACTTGAAAACGATCTATACAACTTAAAACTAAAAGACGTTCCAATAAATTATGTTGATAAACCGGCAACAACAAACAAAAGGAAAATCGATAGCCAAAACCCGGCAAACCTTTGGCACGCTAGGCTAGGTCATATTTCCTCAAGGAGGATGAACAAGCTAGTGGGAGAGGGCATGTTTGATATGTCTGATATTAACTCTCTACCTACTTGTGAATCCTGCCTAAAAGGAAAAATGACTAAATCTCCTTTAAAGGGGAAACCTGAGCGTAGTCAAAATCTGTTGGATTTGATCCATACGGATGTTTGTGGTCCATTTAGAGTTGGGACTCAATATGGCCACACCTACTTCATTACCTTTACTGATGATTATTCAAGGTATGGGTATTTATATTTAATGAAATATAAGTCTGAAGCATTTGAAAAGTTCAAAGAATTCAAGGCTGAAGTAGAAAACAAGCTAGGTAAAAGTATTAAAGCACTTCGATCGGATCGAGGTGGAGAATACTTGAGTACCGAGTTTTTGGACTATCTGAAAGAGAATGGAATTCTCTCTCAGTGGACTCCTCCTATGACACCACAGCTGAATGGTGTATCGGAGCGTCATAATCGAACTTTGTTGGACATGGTTCGATCCATGATGAGCTTCACTGAGCTTCCACCTTCGTTTTGGGGCCATGCGCTAGAAACGGCGGTATTGTTGTTGAACAACGTCCACACTAAAGCAGTGGACAAAACACCATACGAGTTATGGAATGGCAAAGCTCCTAAGTATTCGTACTTGAGGATTTGGGGATGTCCTGCTTACGTGAAGCGGACAGTGGGAGATAAGTTGGATAGTCGATCCAGCTTATGTTATTTTGTAGGGTATCCGAAGAATTCAATCGGATATTATTTCTATTATCCTGCTGAAACAAAGGTGTTTGTTTCAAGAAATGCCACCTTCTTGGAGAAGGAGTTCTTATTGGATAAGAAAGGCGAGATGATGGAACTCGAAGAAATTCGAGAAGAACCCGAAATACAAAATAACGATCCTACACCTCAGGAACCATTGCTGGACACGCCTATACCTAGAAGATCCAAAAGGACTTCTAGACCTCCTATTCGATATGGTCTTCTTCTTGAAGGGGATCAAGGTGAACCCGATGTTGGATGTGATCCAAGAAACTTCAAGGAAGCAATTTCTGATGCGGATTCAAATTTATGGCTTGAAGCTATGCAGTCGGAAATAGATTCGATGCATACAAACCAAGTTTGGTCTTTAGTAGATCCTCCCGATGGAATTGTTCCAATAAGGTGTAAATGGATCTACAAGAGAAAGCTTGGGCCTGATGGTAAGGTATTGACCTACAAGGCGCGATTGGTGGCGAAAGGTTATACTCAAAGACAAGGAGTTGACTATGATGAAACCTTTTCACCAGTTGCAATGTTCAAGTCCATAAGAATCCTTATTGCCATAGCTGCATGGTATGACTATGAGATATGGCAAATGGATGTGAAGACTGCTTTTCTTAATGGAGACATTAAGGAAGAAATCTATATAAAGCAGCCTGAGGGGTTCACATCCGTGGGAAGCGAGCATAAGGTATGCAAGCTTCAGAGATCAATTTATGGTCTAAAACAAGCATCAAGAAGTTGGAACCAAAAATTTGATGAAACAATAAAAGATTTTGGTTTCATCAAGAATCCGGAGGAACCATGCGTGTACAAGAATGTAGTTAAGGATGCTGTGACATTCTTAGTACTTTATGTTGATGACATCCTACTCATTGGGAATGATGTAGGGATGTTGCAGTCAACAAAGATATGGTTATCAGGTAGATTCTCGATGAAGGATTTGGGTGAGGCATCCTATATTCTTGGGATACAGATCTATAGAGATAGATCTAAGAGAATGATAGGACTCACTCAATCAACCTACATTGACACCATATTGAAACGGTTTTCAATGGATGGGTCCAAGAGAGGACATCTACCCATGTGTCATGGAGTTTCTCTATCCAAGTCTATGTGTCCCAAGACTGATGAAGAGATAGAGAAAATGACACATGTACCATATGCGTCAGCCATAGGTAGTATCATGTATGGGATGATATCTACCAGACCGGATGTAGCATTTGCTCTGAGTGTCACGAGCAGATATCAAGCTAATCCCGGTCAAATGCATTGGAAAGCCGTGAAGGACATTCTTAAGTACTTACGAAGGACTAAGAATATGTTCATGGTATATGGAGGAAGAGAACTAAAATTGGAAGGCTATACCGACTCTAGCTTCCAAAGTGACGTGGATGACTCGAAGTCAACCTCTTGATTTGTGTTCATGCTCAATGGCGGTGCTGTCTCTTGGAAGAGTTCCAAGCAGGACACCAAAGCGGATTCCACCACTGAAGCTGAATACATTGCAGCATCAGCTGCTGCTAAAGAGGCCGTTTGGATGAGGAATTTCGTCCAAGAGTTGGGCGTCATTCCTGAATTTGTTGGTCCAGTCCCGGTGTACTGTGACAACACGGGTGCCGTTGCTCAGGCAAAGGAACCAAGGTCTCATCAAAGATCCAAACACGTACTGAGGAAATACCACATCATCCGGGAGATTGTGGAAAGAGGAGACATTACTGTCGAAAGAGTGGCCTCTGCAGACAATATCGCTGATCCACTTACTAAGCCCTTGCCAGGACCATTATTTGACAAACATCGCGAAGCAATGGGTCTACGTAGTATGACTAGTTGGCTATAGGGCAAGTGGGAGATTGAAAGAGTGGGTGCCCAGTGAGCCAACTTGTGGCTAAGGGCTTTGATGACTCTTTGTATAAACAATCTTTTGTTTAATATAATTTACACTTTTATTAATGGCAATGACTTTATCTTTCTTCATATTGTTATATCGTGATATACTATTATTGTTTTGATAAAGACCTTGAATATACTATAGTGTATGTAAGATGTGGTAGAACATGGAGATGTCTATCATGAAACACATCTTATAGTCACTGTATATTCTAAACTGTTCCTAGTCGATTGAGCCGTCCGATAATAAGGATAAGGATCGCTCGAGTTTGAGACTAGCATTTGCGATGCGGAGTACCACGTTTCATTGGTAAGGAACATAGAGATGTTCAAAGCATGCAAATGGATATTCATACGATGAATGATCGAACTACCCTATCCGGACTTTCCAAGTGGTTATCACTTATCGAGTGGATATAGTCCGCGGTTTTGGTTGTACACCATTAGTCCTTACTACTTGAGACATCATTGAGACTCTATATGCTAGTACTGTGCTTTGACTCGTTTACCGACTCTATTGGGGTCATCAGGTGTCGGGATTGGATACAGTTACAACACATGTAGGAGTCGATGCTTTGTTGTCAAGGATTCACCACATACTTGCGAGTGTGGATATCCTATGCGATCTGAGGAGATATTAGTGTGACGAATCTCTGGCCAGAGTACATGATGTGATTTAAGAAATGGTTTCTTAGTAGCACATGCGATGTCACTATTTGATCTTCAAGATGCATTGCATAGTTATCGAATCTCGAGCGACTCTCGATATACCAATGGTTGTTGATTCGATCGGGATATATGGATGAAGGGACCGTACTGTACGCTAACCAAAATCTACTGGTTCTTGTAGGCACTATCAGTGATACCTAGGGAATCATGGGGCGATGTTGCTAGGCGCTCATACCATGATTCGATGGGCAAGTCGGAAATTGTTGTTCCGAGTCACAAGGAGTTGTGAGCCCACGGCTAGCTGTATCCCTGAACCATTGAGGGTCACACAGTGTAATGGATTTTTAATCCCCGTTGAGATAGTTAAATTTAAAGAGTTAAATTTAATGAACGAAGAAGTTGGACTTCTTATTTAAGAGTAGAGGAGTAAGATTTCCTAAAATGACATAGGGATGGCCATTTTTGGAAATCACTGAATTCGGATTCAGAAAAATTTATCTTGACTTTAAAAGGTGCAGAAATGGTTTCTGTGCACATTGGTGAAATCGGTTTATCAATCGGAGTCACGATGAATTTTATATTAATTTCTGAACATGCGGGCTTTGCTTGTCGGGCCTGAACTTATGACTAATGGGCCCTAAGCTGTTAGTGGCCTACATTATAAATAAGTTATTGCAGTACAGAAATTAAACACAACAGGTCACAAATTTTCGAAAACCTAGTGATTTTCTCTCAGTAGTGGCCGCCCCCCTCCCCCCTCTGCTTGGTAAAATCCAGTCTGTGAATTTTGAATTACAGTCTGGTTTAACGGATCAAATTCGTTAATCTCTTCGTAGAAACTTCTGATAGATTTTCTAGTGCAATCTATCAGAGGGAATAAATATCCGTTCGTGGACCTGATTGAAGAACAGTTCGTCCATCAGTTCCAGGGATATACAACAAGAGCAGAGAAATCTGTTGGTGTCCATAATCTCGCTTCGAGATTGGAGGTAAAAATTTTATAATCGTTATTTAATTTTTACACACACAATTTAATCGTAAAGATTTGATACCCAATATGGAATCGTTCCATATAATAAATATTTTTAAACTTCCGCTGCACCGGGTATCAATCTTGTTTGATCTGAAAGCCGAGTTCTCCATCAATTGGATCAAGAGAAATCAGTTGAACACAACTCTCACCAATGAGAATGCTGACTTGAAAGCTGCTGTGGCTAGGCTGGAAGTCATCATGAGCAAGAAAGATCTGGAATTAGGGTTGTTTAATTCAGAACTTGAAAAAGTAAAAACAACTCTTGCTGGATTTAATTCAAGTTCAAAAAAACTTGATACTTTGTTGTCTATGGGTAAGAATGACAAGTTTGGACTTGGTTTTAAAGAAAGTATTTTTGAAACTGGTGAATCTTCCAAAACACCACTGTTTGTGAAGGAAGGTAGTGATTTCTTGAACCATCCTTCAACTGCTTCGAAAGGTAAAAAACCCATTGTTGAAAAGAATGTTTCTATCCCCAAGCCAAAACAATGAAAGTGTTTTTTTGTATGTCACTATTGTTTCAAACCTGGTCACATCAGGCCTTTTTGTCGAAAGCTGAAGAATGACTATGTGTTGTGGGAATCTAAGCAGGTGTTGCTGGTAGAGCTTAGTCATGTCGCGCCCAAATTAACCCAACTCAGATTAACTAAATAAACATGTAGTAGCGAGAGTAGGGATCATTCCCACGAGGAAAGTGAAATTTATTTGTGTTATTAAAAATACTGGAAAGGGGATTTGGGAATTTTATCAACTACGATGCATGAATTAAAATAAGAAAAATCAATAAAATAACGATACTTGGTATCAGTCGACTACACCCTTGAAATCATTCACTCGATCATCGATTCCCTAAAAATAATTAATTCACATCGAATATTCATCATTGGAAATTTAATTCCTGTTTCACCTTAATTTTAGCTAATCAGAAAACAACATTCTAAATTAACCCTTACCAATAAATTAACCCGATAACAACAATCTAGATTTAAACTCACGGTAGCATTCGAATGAGTAAAACTAATGAAGCTAGACAACACAAACACCAGCAATTGTATGTAGCCTAGTCAATTGTTGTTCCTACGATTTAACAAATTCAACAGCAGAAAATATTAATCATAGTTGCTTCACAAATCAGATGATTCAAACAATTACGGATTTGAATTCTAATTTAGCGGTAGATTGTATGAAAGAATTATCAAGTGATCAATCTAATAATCAAACACACAAGCATGAAATAAACCAGAACAACTCTTGATACTCGATAAAAATCAAACAATGAAAATCTGAATCTCACAAGGTAAATAAATTCAAGGGTTTCGTCTTCCTAAACCAAGTACAAAAACTAAGAAAGAGTTGAAGAAGAAACTAAATCTAAGAATTGGAAAGATAAAACCTAGCCACCAGAGCGTTCTTCGCGTTCCAAGCCGTCCAATCTCCTATATTTTCGAGTTCTAGATGATATTTAAAGTATAGAGTCCTTCCCAAGAAAAGTTTCCTATTTAAAATATAAATTCCTGACTTTTCGTCTCGCCCGATCGATCGGTTAAAGTTGACGGATCGAGCGAGCATAAAACTGCCAACTTTCTGTCCAACTTTTATTTCTGCTCCCGGTCGATCGCTTAAATGTTGCGGATCGAGCGAGCAACTTTTTTTCCAACAAGCAGCAATTTTGAAAAATTCATATCTGGAGATCTAGCCGTCGGATTGAGCTGAAATTTGGACAGCAGCTTCAAAACATCTTGAATTTTATTAGGAACGGTAGAGATCTGATTTGGAGCTTTCTAAAATTAAAAATGATTTTTGGATCATTGCTGCTCTGTAATTCTTCTCTTATCTCTCTCTTTCCTTCCATCTTTAGCTCATTTTCTTCACTTTTCCTATATCAAATCACATACAATGATTAGGAACTATAACATGAATTTAATAAATCAAAATACACCTAATCATCACAAATTAACTCAATCAAACATAGAAAAATATCATCACATCAAATTCCCCCCTACTTAATCCTTACTCGCCCTCGAGCAACACAAAACATAAACACAAATGAATAATGAAATCACAGCCTCAAAGAAGTTTTCACATACAAAACAAAATTATGAATACTCTCGATTTTCCATAATACACCATCAGTCAAGCGTGAACGTGTGTGTGTGTCATGTTATTCAAGCTACATGCAACTTCAAAAGAGTCAGTTTTAAGACCGTTCGCCAACCTATGACAAATCAATGTGAGTATCCCCATCAAGAGCCCTTTCCTCCCAACAATCTTCAAACAAAAACACAACTCTCTTGAGATAAAATTATGCACCACCGGATTTTGCACCCTGTATTACTTTAGCCCCCAATAATTACCCGCTAACTTAGCTATAACTAAGACAGGATTAGAATTTCAATCCCCTCGTCTATAGCCCGGATGGAGCATCAATCCCATTTAATCCGCATACTTAGCCTTGAATTTAATCTTTTAGGCTTAGTATTTTAACCATTTCTATGCCCGGATGGAGTTGTATATAAATTTTTTTTCTAGGTGCGCCCAAGATCGTTTATTTCAAGTCAAAAAGATCATCAGGGTTCAACAAAACATTATCAGGCTCCACAAACACCTATTATCATGAAATGGTCCAACAGACACAAACATCATCTAATACATCTCTACAGTTCACTAGTTTAACATGTGTGCTTAAAATATTCACTAATCAACCTATGGTTTCTCATATCCAATCAAAAGCGAATTTTCATGTAAAATAATTTTACAAAACTTCATCATCATAGGCTAGTGAATTTCATCAGTGATATTCATTGCTAACTATGAGCTCTAAAATTTTTTAAAAAATATGGCTAAATGCTCTAACTGACTGGCTAAGTCCTCTCCCCCATACTTAGAATGTAGTAACCCGGAACCCATTTTAAGATAATAATATGTTAAACATGATTAAGGGTTGGTAATTGATCTATTTCGGAGTGTTATTGGACTTCGGAAGAGGAATTTGGGCTTTTGACTTTGGGCCAGATCGGAAGCTCCGATCCCAGTTCGGAAGCTCCGATCCTGACCACTTCGGAAGCAGATCGGATGCACGGGGATCGGACGTTCCGATTAGGAACGGAGGTTCCGATCTCAGCCAGCCAGCAATGCTCGATGACTCAGCCGTGAGTTTTGACAAGTGTTGATCGGGGGTTCGATCGGAAGTTCCGATCCCGGAACGGTGGTTCCGATCCCGACGTGTCGGACATGCACAGAATGAGCTGGAATCGAAAGCTCCGATCCTGAGATCGGTGGTTCCGATCGTTGCCGAGATTTTGGCTATAAATAGGGCTCATTTGCTTTAGTTTTGAAATACGAATTCCCGCGTTTCCTTCTTCAGTTATATAGTGTGAGATATACACTCGAGGGCCCTATCGGTTAATAGTGAGGTTCTGAAATAACCACGGTGAGGTTATAGTCATTCAGGACTAGCGACTCCAAAGGGCTAACTACGGACGAAGGTATGGTCCGGGAATCTATTTAAGTTTTGGGAGTACTTATTAGCTTAGTTAAGGCTTATAGAATTTATGTAGTGATACGGTGAACTTTTGAATATAGTCTTGGAACCTAGGATCTATTATACTAGCCTAGAGGTACGTACACATTGACTGAGATTGCCAACGAGTATACATGTTTATATGTTGCATTTATTTGGCATTATTATATGGCATGATGTATGATTTACCGTTTTCTATACTCATATGTCATGTGCATATACACGTTGAGCCTATACCTTGTTATACCTGATTATATAGCCGCTCAGCTCTATACTCGATAGTCTGTCACTGAGAGTACCGCGACGGCGGGGGAATTTATTTCTGTCTACTCTGGTGTACTAGACGAGTGTGGTTGCACCCAGAGGTTGATCCGTGCGGTGGCAGCACTCATGTGGCGCCGGTTCTGAGCATGACTTTTCAGATGACCCTGTACCAGTCATCATGTTGCATGCATTATATACATATGTTTACTCATGTCTATGTACTGGGCGTAGCGCTCACGTCCTAGTTGTTATCTTGGACACCCTAGTCCATGGGGCAGGTCGCAGGATGGACGGAGCTGGTAGTTCAAGGCAGGACTAGGGAGCAGGAGCTTTGAAAGTTTTTATACAGCACGATTTATTAGCTGTATAATGTTTACTTTTAAGAATTTCGATATGGTCGTATCACTACAGATTTTAAGCCTGGATTATATTACTAAGCTGATATGTAAATTATGGATTATGTTTCCGCACGTTTTTACTCTGTTAAGTATTTTGCTGTATTAAGTTTAATGCATGCTATTAGTTGCCAGTTAGTAGGTGATTCCATGCAGGGTCACTACATTTTTGGTATCAGAGCATGCATAGATTTTGGGATTAGTACTTGGGATTTAGTTTAGTCTTGAGTAATTCTTGCGCATTTGGGATTTTAATATGCAATTCTTTTCAGGATATGGCTGACGAAAGTCACGGTAGTGTTGGCCAGGGAGGTGGTCATCATCATCGTCGCCATCATCATCAGGATGATCAACATCGTCATCATGAGGGTAGACGTCGCTACTCTATCAATAAGTTTATGCAGGTAGGACCGAAACCCTTAGTGGGAGGCGAGAATCCTGAACAAGCTAGAAGCTGGATGTCTAAACTTGAGAGCACGTTCCGAGCTTTTCAGTGTACTGCGGAACAGAAACTGGAAGTTCTAGAATTCGTTCTAGAGGATAGAGCACGTTTTTGGTGGGATGCCAAGGTTGCTCAGGCACGTACTGAGAGAGGACAGGTGACTTGGGGGGATTTCTGTCGGGAGTTTCAGAAATTATATTTTCCTCCGGCTGCTCGCCAAGCACGATCTATGGAGTTGCTTACTTTGAGGCAAGGATCAATGACTATTGATCAGTATCAACAGCGATTTCTTGATCTGCTACCTTTCAGTCCTCATATCAATGAGAGTGATGCGTCGAAATATGATATCTTTCTGCAAGGCCTGAACCAAGATATCTACTCTCAGGTTGTAGTCTGTGATGACCCGGTATCTTATGAGACTTTGGTAAACCGTTGCCGTCTTGTGGAGACTAGCAACAGGCGTGCACAATTGATGATGCCAGCACAGCCTAGTGGATCTTTTGAGCCTCGAGCTCAATCTGTTGTGCAATCCGGACCTACGTCTTCTTCTACTCCTACTACTTCATCTGGATCTCGTGGTTCACGAGGTACTTTCCGCTTTGGGAAGAAGAAGAAGAAGGAGGAGTTTTGTAGCCACTGTGGTGGGAAGCATCCTGCAGCTTCATGTCGGAGAGCTACTGGGGCTTGTTATATTTGTGGGCAGCAGGGACATCTGCGGAGAGATTGTCCTCAGCGCATGAGTTCTGCTAGTGGATCGGGATCCCAGGTTGGATCTCAGGCTTCTATTTTTCCACGTCAGCAGCCAGCACCACAGAGTTCTTCTGGTTTTCGTCCCCAGACTCAAGGGCAGGTGTTTGCTCTGTCTCAGGAGCAGGCTACTGAGGGAAGCGATTGCATGTTGGCAGGTAACTTCTTGTTATGTGGTATTCCTGCACTTGTATTAATTGATACGGGAGCATCGCATTCCTTTATTTCTAGTCGCTTCGTTAAGAGACATAGATTACCTTACGTATCATTAGATATGGATTTAGTTGTATCTACTCCGTTGGAGCAGAAGGTAGTAACTAAGCGTCTAGTGGTGGGTTGCCTTCTGGAGTTTGAGGGTAATGTGTTATCGGCTAATTTGATGATATTAGCGATGACGGATTTTGACTGTATCTTGGGAATAGATATGCTGACTTTGTATCACGCTACTGTGGATTGTTATCAGCGTCTGGTACAGTTTCATCCCGTTGAGGGTGATAGTTGGTACTTTTATGGTGAGGGTGCGCGACCTCCGATGCCACTTGTTTCGGCTCTGAAGGCATGTCATGTCTTGGAGTCAGGTGGGGAGGCTACCTCATCTATGCAGTTGATATGTCCATGAGTAGTATGGGTATTGATCAGCTACCGGTTGTCAGCGAGTTTCCTGACGTATTCCCTGATGAGATTCCTGGTTTTCCTCCGGTTCGAGAGGTTGAATTTGGTATTGATCTAGTACCAGGAACTACGCCTATATCCCGAGCACCTTATCGTCTGGCACCGTCAGAGATGAGGGAATTGAAACAGCAGTTATAGGATCTGCTTGATAAGGGATATATTCGTCCGAGTGTTTCTCCGTGGGGAGCACCTGTTTTGTTTGTCAAGAAGAAGGATGGATCGATGCGATTATGTATTGATTACAGGCAGTTGAATCGTGTCACCATCAAGAATAAGTATCCTTTGCCGCGGATTGATTATCTGTTCGATCAACTACAGGGTACTTCTGTTTATTCGAAGATAGATCTGAGATCTGGATACCATCAGATGCGGGTACGAGACTCAGATATATCTACGACTGCTTTCAGGACCAGATACGGGCATTATGAGTTTCTGGTGATGCCATTCGGTTTGACGAATGCACCGGCAGTCTTTATGAATCTGATGAATCAGATATTTCGAGATTATCTGGATAGATTTGTCATCGTCTTTATAGATGATATTCTTGTCTATTCTCATGACAAGGATGAGCATGCACAGCATTTGAGACTTGTTCTACAGACGTTACGAGATAAGCAGCTATATGCGAAATTAAGCAAGTGTGAATTCTGGCTTGATCGGGTAGTATTTCTCGGTCATGTGATTTCGAGTGAAGGGATATCTGTTGATCCTAGTAAGATAGAGGCAGTGCTGAACTGGTCTCGTCCGACGACGGTTGCTGAGATTCGTAGTTTCTTGGGTCTAGCGGGATATTACCGTCGGTTCATCGAGAATTTTTCACAGTTGGCCAGGCCTTTGACTCAGCTTACACGGAAAGATGTTGCCTTCATTTGGTCCTCGGATTGTGAGGAGTCATTTCATGAGCTGCGTAGACGTCTTACTACTGCACCTGTGCTAGCTCTACCTTCTGGATCAGGAGGTTATGTTGTCTATACTGATGCCTCTGGTCAGGGGTTAGGATGTGTTTTGACACAGCATGGACATGTTATTGCCTATGCTTCTCGACAGTTGAAGTTGCATGAGAGTAATTATCCAGTGCATGATCTCGAGTTAGCCGCCATTGTATTTGCGCTCAAGATTTGGAGACATTATCTTTATGGCGAGAAATTTGAGATATTTACGGATCACAAGAGTTTGAAGTATTTATTCACTCAGGCAGAGTTGAATATGCGACAGAGACGCTGGATGGATCTCCTGAAGGATTATGATTGTGAAATCAAATATCATCCAGGTTCTGCTAATCTTACTGCTGATGCCTTGAGTCGGCAGGTGAGACTGTCTGCACTTCAGACTAATGAAATATCTCATATGATTCAAGAGTGCTGTTCATTGAGTTTTACGCTCAAGCACAAGAAAGGGAGAAATGGGATTCGTTTGTATACTATTCTATCTGAGCCAGCATTGTATTCTCGGATCAGAGATGCTCAGATATCTGATGTTAAGACTCAGCGATTGGCACGTCTAGCCAATGGAGTTAATACATCTGGATTCCATTTTCAGGCAGATGGTTTATTGTGCCTATCCAATAGAGTGGTTGTACCTAATGTTGCGGAGCTCAGGAATGATATTCTATCTCAAGCTCACAGGAGTCGATTATCAGTTCATCCTGGAAGTATGAAAATGTATAAGGACTTGCGAACTAGATTTTGGTGGAAGGGGATGAAGCGAAGTGTGTATCAATTTGTTTCGAGATGTTTGGTTTGTCAACAGGTCAAGGCTGAACATCGACAACCAGGTGGATTACTGCAGAATCTTGAGATTCCCGAATGGAAGTGGGAGCACGTGACTATGGATTTTGTTACCCACTTGCCTATGACTTCACGTCAGTGTGATGCTATCTGGGTTGTCGTTGACCGTTTGACAAAATCAGCACATTTCATTCCTTATAACCGGGAGTATTCTTATGATCGCATGGCACGCTTATATATCCAGGAGATTGTGCGATTACATGGGATTCCAGTAAGTATCGTTAGTGATAGAGATCCGCGATTTACTTCACGTTTTTGGGATAGTTTTCAGCAGGCGTTGGGTACCACTCTGTGTAGTAGCCCGAACCCTAATTGAGTAATTAAGGATTAATGCTAATTAAATAAATTGGGGATTGGACGGATCGGAAGCTCCGAAGGGACGATCGGAAGCTCCGATCGGGATCGGAAGCTCCGATGAGGATCGGAGGCACCGATGATATTATGTCATCCATGACGTGTGGCTGGATCGGAAGCTCCGATCAGGACCGGAGGCTCCGATCACCCCTATCCGGAGTCATGAAGTGATATTTTGACACGTGGCAGATCAGGATCTTCGGAAGCTCCGATGGCAGGATCGGACGTTCCGATCGAAGTTCGGACGTTCCGATCGAGGATCGGAGGCTCCGATCGTTGTCTATAAATAGAAGGCCGAGACTTCATTTCTCCTTGCCAATTCCGGATTTCCTCTCTATTTCTAGTCATATTCGAGCTGTTCTAGTCTTCTTAGGCTTGGTCCGGAGGTCGGAGAGGCGTTCGATAGTCGTAGCGGAGTTGTGCCCAAGTTCTGGAGGCATCGACATCAAAGGGCTAACGACGGACGAAGGTATAGCTTTTGCTTCCTATAAATATTTAGGAGTATGCTATAGCTTAGTTAAGGCTTTTAGAGCACTATAATGATAGTAGTATCATTTCGCTATGTAGGCGGACTTTAGGCTTGGACTTAGAGCTGGTAGTGCCTACCTGGTATTTGAGGTACGAAAGTACTGTTCGAGATATCCTGACTGAGTATGCATGTATTATATGACTGCATGATTTATATGCCATGATATTATGCTGCATTCATTTGCATCTTGCTGTATCTCCTTCGAGATGTCTGTTAGTAGGGTTGTACCCTATCCTGTTAGTGGATGGACTTCCATCGATTTGGGTCCGGCGTATCCACAGTTATCTCGGTATGGGAGCCACCTCCTGAAGCGACGGCACAGCGTGCTACATACCAGGGCCCGGTCTGTCTCTGTTATCTGATCCTTGACCTCGAGTCTATAGGGAGTTCACTTTGCATGCATGTATACTCATACTCTCGCACTGAGCGTTTTATGCTCACGTCTCGTACTCTGTATTTTCTGGACACCCTATTCCATGGGGCAAGTTTGCGATTGGACGAGGAGGGTGGATCCAGGAGGGGCTAGTCAGTGGTTGGCCAGCTGGAGCTTCGTCTAGGCTTTATTACTGTTGTTTGGGTTTATACAGCTATTCGATTTGGTTGTATATTATTGGATAATTACAGATTCCTTTTCTTGGGATTGTATACTGTTATTGGTTTCCGCAGTTTTATTCTGATATCTGTTTTATTAAGTTAATTGCATGCCTAAGTTCTGTTTAGTAGGTGATCTGGGTAAGGGTCACTACATTTATGGTATCAGAGCATGCAAAAGATTTCTTGGGATTTAGTCTCATCTTGAGGTATTTTTGTAGATGTCAAATCGTGACGACCAGAGTTCTCATGGCAGTGTTGGTGGGCGTTGGGGTGATGCCGACCGGGAGCCTCGTCGAGAACGGCGTCATCGTCACCATGACGACGAGCGTTTCACTGTGCGTCGATTTTTAGCTATGGGTCCTAAGCCCTTAGTTGGAGGTGAGTCTCCGGAGGATGCGGAGAACTGGTTAGACCGCACGGAGACGACTTTTCAGACTTTCCAATGCACCGATGAGCAGAAGGTGCAGACCCTTGGCTATCTTTTGGATGGGCGTGCGCGCAGGTGGTGGAGGTTTACTTCTGCACCTTTTGTTGCGGCGAGAGGAGTGGCCACCTGGGCCGAGTTTCGCACAGCTTTCCAAAAGCGGTATTTTCCTCCTGCACTCCGATAGTCGAAGGCAGGCGAGCTACTGAGTCTGCGACAGGGAACCATGTCTATCGATGAGTATCAGCAGAGGTTCTTTGATCTGCTATCCTATTGCCCCGAGATTGCTGATAGCTCAGAGATGAAGTATAATCTGTTCCTTCAGGGCCTTAACCCTGAGATCCATGACCGTGTGGCGGTTGGCGACGACATGTCCTACGAGGGTTTGGTGAGCCGTTGTCATCAGGCAGAGGACAACATTCGGCGGAACAGGTCTTTCTCTCAGTCGAGACCTGCTAGTTCTTTGGGTCCCCGTGCCCAAACTTTCAAGAAGTCTGGATCTTCTTCTTCCTCTGGTTCTGGAGGTATTGTCCGTTATGGTAAGAAGGACAAGTGTGATCACTGTGGGAAGAACCATCCATCCGAAAAGTGTCGCAGAGCTTCTGGAGCTTGTTTCCGTTGTGGAGAGACTGGTCATATCCGGAGGGATTGTCCACTGTCTGGGGGAGGCGGTTCTGGTTCTGGTTCAGGATCGGGTTCTCAGGCCACCGTTCAGCAGAGGTCGCAGGGACAGTCTGCTGGGAGTTCTCATTTGAGGCCACGAGCTTCTGGCCAGGTGTTTGCCCTGAGACATGATCAGGCTGTGGAGGAGAATGAGAAAGTCATCGCAGGTACATTTATGCTTTATGGTATACCTGCTCTTGTACTTATTGACACTGGTGCATCTCATTTCTTCATTTTTGCACGTTTTGTTAAGAGGCATAAGTTACCATGCATTGCACTAGACGTAGTGATGTCTGTTTCTACTCCGACGGGCCAATCTGCTTTGGCTAAGCGTCTAGTAATGGGTTGCCCTTTAGAGTTCGAAGGAAACGTTCTGTTGGCGAATCTCATGGTCCTGGCGATGGACGACTTTGATTGCATTCTGGGAATAGATGTGCTGACTACCTATCGAGCTTCAGTGGACTGCTATCAGAGATTAGTACGCTTTCATCCGGAAGGGAGTGAGAGTTGGTTTTTCTATGGTGAGGGAGCGCGACCCCCGATGCCTTTGGTATCAGCTTTGAGAGCCTGTCGAGCTCTAGAGTCTGGCGGGGAAGGCTACCTTATCTATGCAGTTGATTTGTCCGCTGAGAGTATTGGGATAGAGAGCATTCCTGTTGTGGATGAATTTCCAGATGTGTTTCCTGATGAGATTCCGGGTTTTCCTCCTGCTAGGGAAGTCGAGTTTGGCATAGAGTTGATGCCGGGTACTTCGCCTATTTCTAGAGCACCGTATCGTCTGGCTCCGTCAGAGATGCGTGAGTTGAAGAATCAGCTACAGGATCTTTTGGACAAGGGGTACATTCGTCCTAGTGTATCTCCTTGGGGAGCTCCTGTTCTTTTCGTGAAGAAGAAGGATGGGTCGATGCGGCTGTGCATTGACTACCGGCAGCTGAATCGAGTGACTGTGAAGAACAAGTATCCGTTGCCTCGTGTTGATGACTTGTTTGACCAGCTGCAGGGCACATCAATTTACTCCAAGATTGACTTGTGATCTGGGTATCATCAGTTGAGAGTCCGTGATCAGGACGTAGCCAAGACTGCATTCCGTACACGCTATGGGCATTACGAGTTCCTAGTGATGCCATTTGGTTTGACTAATGCGCCGGCTATATTCACGGATCTGATGAACCGTGTCTTCAGGGAGTATTTGGACAAGTTTGTCGTGGTCTTCATTGACGACATCTTGGTTTATTCGCGTAATACGGAAGAGCATGTTTCTCACTTGCGGTTGGTACTACAGACTCTTCGAGATGAGCAATTGTACGCCAAGCTGAGCAAGTGTGAGTTCTGGATGGATAGAGTGGTTTTTCTTGGCCATATCATATCCAGGGAGGGGATTTCTGTTGATCCAAGCAAGATTGAAGCGGTACTTAATTGGTCGCGTCCGACGACAGTTGCTGAGATCCGTAGTTTTCTGGGTCTAGCAGGGTATTATCGTCGCTTCATTCTGAATTTTTCTCAGTTAGCTCGACCGTTGACGCAGGTTACCCGCAAGGGTGTGGATTTTGAGTGGTCCTCCGAGTGTGAGGAGAATTTCCGTGAGCTTCGACGGCGGTTGACTTCTGCGCCGGTGTTAGCATTACCGTCAGGATCTGGAGGGTATGTAGTTTACACGGATGCTTCTCTTCAGGGGTTAGGTTGTGTCCTGACTCAGAATGGGCATGTGATCGCATACGCTTCTAGACAGCTGAAGCTTCACGAGGACAACTACCCAGTCCATGATTTGGAGTTAGCAGCCATTGTGTTCGCTTTGAAGATCTGGCGTCATTATCTGTATGGCGAGAAATTTGAGATCTTCACCGACCATAAGAGTCTCAAGTATTTGTTCACTCAGGCAGAATTGAACATGAGGCAGAGACGTTGGATGGATTTGCTTAAGGACTATGATTGCGAGATTAAGTACCGTCCGGGAGCTGCTAATCTCACCGCTGATGCTTTGAGTCGCAAGGTGCGACTATCCGCACTTCAGACTTGTTCGATGTCTAGTGCGATTAGTGACTGTTGTACTTCAGGTTATACCTTCAAGCATAAGAAAGGTATGCAGAGTATCCAGATGTTTGCGATATTATCTGAGCCAGCCTTGTATTCGCGGATCCGAGATGCTCAGATGACTGATTCAAAGACCCAGCGTTTAGCTCGTCTAGCTAACGAGGGTAGCTCTTCTGGATTTCATTATCAGTCAGATGGCTTTCTGTGTTTGTCTGGTAGGCTTGTGATTCCACAGGATGAAGAGTTGCGAGAGGAGATTTTATCTCAGGCACATCGCACTAAGTTGAGTATTCATCCTGGGAGCAACAAGATGTACAAGGATCTACGTACTCGTTTCTGGTGGAAGGGAATGAAACGCAGTGTTTATCAGTTTGTTTCGAGGTGTTTGGTGTGTCAACAGGTCAAGGCAGAGCACCGACGACCTGGAGGATTGCTTCACAGTCTGCCTATTCCTGAATGGAAATGGGAGTTTATCACTATGGACTTTGTGACCCATTTGCCGGTATCCCCGAGGAACTGTGATGCTATCTGGGTTGTGGTGGACCGACTCACCAAGTCAGCGCATTTCATTGCCTATAGCCGAGAGTACTCTGTGGATCGCATGGCACGGATGTACATTCAGGAGATCGTCCGACTTCATGGAGTGCCTGTGAGCATTGTCAGCGATCGGGACCCCAGGTTTACTTCTAGGTTCTGGGGGAGTGTTCAGCGTGCGATGGGTACTACTCTCAGTTTGAGTACAGCCTATCATCCAGAGACTGATGGTCAGTCAGAGCGCACTATCCGTACGTTAGAGGATATGCTTAGAGCGTGCGTCTTGGATTTTGGTTCAGCCTGGCAGGATCATTTGCCGTTGATCGAGTTCGCTTACAACAACAGCTATCACACTAGTATTGGGATGGCACCTTTTGAAGCGTTGTATGGGCGACGTTGTCGTACTCCACTCTTCTGGGAAGAAGTGGGGGAGAGACAGGCTGAAGGACCGGAGTTTATCCAACAGGCGATAGATATTGTTGATCAGATCAAGAAACGGATTAAGACTGTACAGGATCGTCAGGCCAGCTATGCTAATATCAAGCGTAGGCCTTTGCAGTTCGAGGTCGGGGAGAAAGTGTTTCTGAGAGTGTCACCTTTCCGCAAGATTCTCAGATTTGGCCTTAAGGGCAAGTTGTCTCCCAGATTTATCGGTCCGTTTGAGATCTTAGAGAGCATTGGCGATTTGGCTTATCGACTAGCTTTGCCACCGCATCTATCCAGCATTCACGACGTGTTCCACGTATCTCTGTTGCGACGGTATGTGGCGGATGAATCTCATATTTTGCAGCGGTCTGAGGTTCAGGTAGACAAGGATTTGACTTATGTTGAGAAACCTCTTCGTATCCTGGATTACAAGGATAAGGTTTTACGGAACAAAGTCATTCCTTTGATTTTAGTTCAGTGGCAGCGCCGAGGCACTGAGGAAGCTACTTGGGAGCTTGAGGACAGGATGCGTAAAGACCATCCTGAGTTGTTTTGATTTCATTCTTTAAGTTGTATTCAGTTGCAAACTCTGTAAACGTTTGTTTGAATAAAGAATGTTTCTGATTTCTGTATTTGCATTCGGTACTTAAGATCTGATTTCGAGGACGAAATATCTTAAGTGGGGGAGAATGTAGTAGCCCGAACCCTAATTGAGTAATTAAGGATTAATGCTAATTAAATAAATTGGGGATTGGACGGATCGGAAGCTCCGAAGGGACGATAGGAAGCTCCGATGAGGATCGGAGGCACCAATGATATTACGTCATCCATGACGTGTGGCTGGATCAGAAGCTCCGATCAGGACCGGAGGCTCCGATCACCCCTATCCGGAGTCATCAAGGGATATTTTGACACGTGGCAGATCAGGATCTTCGGAAGCTCCGATGGCAGGATCGGACGTTCCGATCGAAGTTCGGACGTTCCGATCGAGGATCGGAGGCTCCGATCGTTTTCTATAAATAGAAGGCCGAGACTTCATTTCTCCTTGCCAATTCCGGATTTCCTCTCTATTTCTAGTCATATTCGAGCTGTTCTAGTCTTCTTAGGCTTGGTCCGGAGGTCGGAGAGGTGTTCGATAGTCGTAGCGGAGTTGTGCCCAAGTTCTGGAGGCATCGACATCAAAGGGCTAACGACGGACGAAGGTATAGCTTTTGCTTCCTATAAATATTTAGGAGTATGCTATAGCTTAGTTAAGGCTTTTAGAGCACTATAATGATAGTAGTATCATTTCGCTGTGTAGGCGGACTTTAGGCTTGGACTTAGAGCTGGTAGTGCCTACCTGGTATTTGAGGTACGAAAGTACTGTTCGAGATATCCTGACTGAGTATGCATGTATTATATGACTGCATGATTTATATGCCATGATATTATGCTGCATTCATTTGCATCTTGCTGAATCTCCTTCGAGATGTCTGTTAGTAGGGTTGTACCCTATCCTGTTAGTGGATGGACTTCCATCGATTTGGGTCCGGCGTATCCACAGTTATCTCGGTATGGGAGCCACCTCCTGAAGCGACGGCACAGCGTGCTACATACCAGGGCCCGGTCTGTCTCTGTTATCTGATCCTTGACCTCGAGTCTATAGGGAGTTCACTTTGCATGCATGTATACTCATACTCTCGCACTGAGCGTTTTATGCTCACGTCTCGTACTCTGTATTTTCTGGACACCCTATTCCATGGGGCAGGTTTGCGATTGGACGAGGAGGGTGGATCCAGGAGGGGCTAGTCAGTGGTTGGCCAGCTGGAGCTTCGTCTAGGCTTTATTACTGTTGTTTGGGTTTATACAGCTATTCGATTTGGTTGTATATTATTGGATAATTACAGATTCCTTTTCTTGGGATTGTATACTGTTATTGGTTTCCGCAGTTTTATTCTGATATCTGTTTTATTAAGTTAATTGCATGCCTAAGTTTTGTTTAGTAGGTGATCTGGGTAAGGGTCACTACACTCTGAGTTTGAGCACTGCGTATCATCCGGAGACTGACGGGCAGTCAGAGCGCACTATTCGTACGCTGGAGGATATGCTACGTTCTTCTGTCATGGATTTTGGCTTATCTTGGCAGGATCAGTTACCTTTGATTGAATTTGCCTACAATAACAGTTATCATCGTAGTATTGATATGGCACCTTTCGAGGCATTGTATGGTCGACGGTGTCGTACTCCGTTATTCTGGGATGAAGTCGGGGAACGGCAAGTCGAGGGTCCTGAATTGGTGCAGCAGATTGTAGACAAGGTAGATTTGATCAAACATAGGATCAAAGTTGCTCAAGATAGACAAGCCAGTTATGCGAATATTCGCCGTAGGCCACTTCAGTTTGAGCCTGGTGAATATGTATTTCTCCGGGTATCACCTTTCAGGAAGGTGATGAGATTCGGTGTGAAAGGCAAGTTGTCTCCTCGTTACATTGGGCCTTTCCAGATACTGGAGAAGATCGGAGATGTTGCTTATCGTTTGGCTTTACCGCCATCTTTTTTCAGTATACACAATGTTTTTCATGTCTCGTTGCTTCGACAGTACATAGCTGATGAATCTCATGTGATTCAACCTACTGATATTCAGCTAGAGCCAGATCTGTCTTTTGTTGAACGACCAATCTGTATCCTAGACAGGAAGGAGAAAGTTCTTCGGAACAAGACTATACCACTTGTGATGGTACAGTGGCAGCGCCGAGGCGTTGAAGAAGCAACTTGGGAAACTGAGAGTCGTATGCGAGCAGAATATCCTGAGTTGTTTGCTTTGTATTTTTTATTACCATATAAGATGTAATTACCGTTGTTGTAATAAGACATGGTTTGTTGTTTCATATTGTTATCTTGATTTATCTTTAGATGTTATTTCGCGGACGAAATATCTAAAGGTGGGGAGAATGTAGTAACCCAGAACCCATTTTAAGATAATAATATGTTAAACATGATTAAGGGTTGGTAATTGATCTATTTCGGAGTGTTATTGGACTTCGGAAGAGGAATTTGGGCTTTTGACTTTGGGCCAGATCGGAAGCTCCGATCCCAGTTCGGAAGCTCCGATCCTGACCACTTCGGAAGCAGATCGGATGCACGGGGATAGGACGTTCCGATTAGGAACGGAGGTTCCGATCTCAGCCAGCCAGCAATGCTCGATGACTCAGCCGTGAGTTTTGACAAGTGTTGATCGGGGGTTCGATCGGAAGTTCCGATCCCGGAACGGTGGTTCCGATCCCGACGTGTCGGACATGCACAGAATGAGCTGGAATCGGAAGCTCCGATCCCGAGATCGGTGGTTCCGATCGTTGCCGAGATTTTGGCTATAAATAGGGCTCATTTGCTTCAGTTTTGAAATACGAATTCCCGCGTTTTCTTCTTCAGTTATATAGTGTGAGATATACACTCGAGGGCCCTATCGGTTAATAGTGAGGTTTTGAAATAACCACGGTGAGGTTATAGTCATTCAGGACTAGCGACTCCAAAGGGCTAACTACGGACGAAGGTATGGTCCGGGAATCTATTTAAGTTTTGGGAGTACTTATTAGCTTAGTTAAGGCTTATAGAATTTATGTAGTGATACGGTGAACTTTTGAATATAGGCTTGGAACCTAGGATCTATTATACTAGCCTAGAGGTACGTACACATTGACTGAGATTGCCAGCGAGTATACATGTTTATATGTTGCATTTATTTGGCATTATTATATGGCATGATGTATGATTTACCGTTTTCTATACTCATATGTCATGTGCATATACACGTTGAGCCTATACCTTGTTATACCTGATTATAGAGCCGCTCAGCTCTATACTCGATAGTCTGTCACTGAGAGTACCGCGACGGCGGGGGCATTTATGTCTGTCTACTCTGGTGTACTAGACGAGTGTGGTTGCACCCAGAGGTTGATCCGTGCGGTGGCAGCACTCATGTGGCGCCGGTTCTGAGCATGACTTTTCAGATGACCCTGTACCAGTCATCATGTTGCATGCATTATATACATATGTTTACTCATGTCTATGTACTGGGCGTAGCGCTCACGTCCTAGTTGTTATCTTGGACACCCTATTCCATGGGGCAGGTCGCAGGATGGACGGAGCTGGTAGTTCAAGGCAGGACTAGGGAGCAGGAGCTTTGAAAGTTTTTATACAGCACGATTTATTAGCTGTATAATGTTTACTTTTAAGAATTTCGATATGGTTGTATCACTACAGATTTTAAGCCTGGATTATATTACTAAGCTGATATGTAAATTATGGATTATGTTTCCGCACGTTTTTACTCTGTTAAGTATTTTGCTGTATTAAGTTTAATGCATGCTATTAGTTGCCAGTTAGTAGGTGATTCCATGCAGGGTCACTACATAGAATCTTACATTGTCCCCAATGTAAGTGAAAATTCAAAATATAAATAAAAATAAAAACTGAAAACGAAAGTAAATACTCCCCTTGGGTTACCTCCCAAGCAGCGCTTGATTTCCAGTCTTCAGCTTGACCCTCAGAAGCACTCCTCAAAGAGCGGCTGACGCCCAAAATAAGTGTCATATGACACCACAAATGGGTCTTTGTTCCATGTTTCCTCAAGCTTGGCTAGATTTATACAATTCAAGCTTGTCACCTCAACAACACTCCAAAGTATCTGGTAAACATGGGAAGAGAACACCTCTGTTGGCTCTCAAACGCCAACATCTTTTGAAACTAGTACTGATGGAAGAGAAGGATCTTGGAGATCTGTGTATGATAATAATATCGATGAGCTCATATCAATAGACTCTTGAACTCCGTCATCCTCAAACTCGAGTGGTAACATATTTCCATCATACGAAATTTCTTCCAGAACATCTTCCGACTGAGGTCCAATAAGAAGAGAAGACTCAAACACCTCTAAATCTTCAATATGAATTGATTCGCACTCCCAATCCTGGTTCTCTGAGTCATCATCATTAAACCAAATTGGGTTGGTCACTGCTTGAGTATCTTGCTTCACTTCCTGTTCTTTGTGTTCATGGACGATTGATCTCTTGATATTCTCTATGTGCTCCACAAGATGACATCTAGAATTTTTTAGATCTTCTACAGTTTCCACAGTCGATGCCACAAGCTTGCTCATTATATCCTCCAGCGGATGTAAGATCAATTGCGAACAACTTCCCTCCTCCTTTTGAAACTCAAATGTTTGGTTTATAAAATCCGGGTATTGAGATTGAAAATACCAGTAATAGTCAAACTCTGCCATATCATCCAACAGGTGTCTCATGGTATCAGCATCTTGGCAAAATATTGATATACCGTTTGTGAAAGCTCCATCAATTACCAATTTTCTTGTCACTGCATCCAAACCATTAAGAAAATATGTAAGGAGAGAATAGTTAGAAAAATCATGATATCGAAAGATGGTTTCCAAATCTTTAAATCTCTTCCATGCTTCGTAGAATGGCTCTCCGTGTTGCTGGATAAAACTTGCTAATACTTGTCGATTTGACATCTCGAAGTATCACACCGCAAGAATCCCCCTTCGCCTATGCAAAATTCTTTTTATCTCTGGGTCGTATGGAAATTCTTATTCTTCCAAAGATTCACCTACATGCACGAACAAACCAGAGTAGCACTAGTAGGAATAGTAACAATAAAAAAAACAAAAACACAAATAAATTAAATGCCTTTCCCCGGCAACGGCGCCAAAATTTGGTAGCGCTTAGTCGTGTCGCGCCCAAATTATCCCAACTCAGATTAACTAAATAAACATGTAGTAGCGAGAGTAGGGATCGTTCCCACGAGAAAAGTGAAATTTATTTGTGTTATTAAAAATACTGGAAAGGGGATTTGGGAATTTTATCAACTACGATGCATGAATTAAAATAAGAAAAATCAATAAAATAACAATACTTGGTATCAGTCGACTACACCCTTGAAATCATTCAATCGATCATCGATTCCCTAAAAATAATTAATTCACATCGAATATTCATCATTGGAAATTTAATTCCTGTTTCACCTTAATTTTAGCTAATCAAAAAACAGCATTCTAAATTAACCCTTACCAATAAATTAACCCGATAACAACAATCTAGATTTAAACTCACGGTAGCATTTGAATGAGTAAAACTAATGAAGCTAGACAACAAAAACACCAGCAGTTGTATTTAGCCTAGTCAATTGTTGTTCCTACGATTTAACAAATTCAACAGCAGAAAATATTAATCATAGTTGCTTCACAAATCAGATGATTCAAACAATTACGGATTTCAATTCTAATTTAGCGGTAGACTGTATGAAAGAATTATCAGGTGATCAATCTAATAATCAAACACACAAGCATGAAATAAACCAGAACAACTCTTGATACTCGATAAAAATCAAACAATTAAAATCTGAATCTCACAAGATAAATAAATTCAAGGGTTTCGTCTTCCTAAACCAAATACAAAAACTAAGAAAGAGTTGAAGAAGAAACTAAATCTAAGAATTGGAAAGATAAAACCTAGCCGCCAGAGCATTCTTCGCGTTCCAAGCCGTCCAATCTCCTATATTTTCGAGTTCTAGATGATATTTAAAGTATAGAGTCCTTCCCAAGAAAGTTTCCTATTTAAAATATAAATTCCCGACTTTTCGTCTCACCCGATCGATCGGTTAAAGTTGACGGATCGAGCGAGCATAAAACTGCCAACTTTCTGTCCAACTTTTATTTCTGCTCCCGCTCGATCGGTTAAATGTTGCGGATCGAGCGAGCAACTTTTTTTCCAGCGAGCAGCGATTTTGAAAAGTTCATATCCAGAGATCTAGTTGTCGGATTGAGCTGAAATTTGGACAGCAGCTTCAAAACATCTTGGATTTTATTATGAATGGTGCGATCTGATTTGGAGCTTTATAAAATTAAAAATGATTTTTGGATCATTGCTGCTCTGTAATTCTTCTCTTATCTCGCTCTTTCCTTCCATCTTTAGCTCATTTTCTTCAATTTTCCTATATCAAATCACATACAATGATTAGAAACTATAACATGAATTTAATCAATCAAAATACACCTAATCATCACAAATTAACTCAATTAAACATAGGAAAATACCATCACATCAGTTGCCCCCCGTGTTGGACAACACCAAGAGAAACACTGACAAAAAGAGGCCCATTGTGATGAAAGTTTGGATACAAAAGCCTAATGTTAGATGTTTGTTGGAAAACTGTGTTCAGATCAATTAGAATTGATACCCGGTGCAGCGGAAGTTTAAAAATTTATTTTTATTAATATGGAACGATTCCATATCTGGGTATCAAAACTTTTATGATTAAATTTATGTAAGTAAAATAAATAATCACAATTAAATATTTTACCTTAAAATCTCGAAGCGAGATTATGGACACCAACAGAATTTAATCTGCTCTTGTTGTATATCCCCGGAACTGATGAAATAACGTTTTTTCAATCAGGTCCACGAATAGAAAACAAAACCCTCTGATTGACTGCACTAGAAATCAATCAGAAGTTTGCGTAGAGAATAAACAGATATGATTTGTTAATTCAAAATTGTAATTTTTCACAAAAATCACAAGACTGAATTTTCTCCAAAAAGGGACAAGGATTTTCGAAAAACCCTTAGAAAATAATATGTGTGTTTTCGAAAATTTTATGAATGAATTGCATGCAATTTTCAAACACTGCACATATATTTATAGATAATTTCTAGTTATAATTGTATCAGGACTCTAACTCCTTAAAGCCCACAATCCATAACTTAAGCCCAACAAGCCAAGCCTATTGTTATAGAAATTAATATAAAATTCATCGTGACTCCGATTGATAAACTGATTTCACTAATATGCACATAAACCATTTCTGCATCTTTTAGAGTCATGATAATTTTTCTGAATCCAAATTCAGTGATTTCCAAAAATGTCCATCCCTATGTCATTTTAGGAAATTCCACTCCCTTTAGTTAAGAAGTCCAACTTCTCTTTCATTAAATTTAACTCTTTAAATTTAACTATCTCTATGGGGTTTTAGTAATCCATTACTTGTGTAACCCTCAATGGTTCAGGAATACAGCTAGCCGTGGGCTCACAACTCCTTGTGACTCGGAACAACAATTTCCGACTTACCCATCGAATCATGGTAAGAGCGCCTAGCAACATCGCCCCATGATTCCCTAGGTATTACTGATAGTGCCTGCAAGAACCAGTAGATTTTGGTTAGCGTACAGTACGGTCCCTTCATCCATATATCCCGATCGAATCAACAACCATTGGTATATCGATAGTCGTTCGAGATTCGATAACTATGCATAACATCTTGGAGATCTATTAGTGACATCGCATGTGTTACTTGGATAACCCATTAACCTAAAACACATCATGTACTCTGGCCAGAGATTCGTCACACTAATATCTCCTCAGATCGCATAGGATATCCACACTCGCAAGTATGTGGTGAATCCTTGACAACAAAGCATCGACTCCTATATGTGTCGTAACTGTACCCAATCCCGACACCTAATGACCCCAATAGAGTCGGTAAACGAGTCAAAGTACAGTACTAGCATATAGAGTCTCAATGATGTTTCAAGTAATAAGGACTAATGGTGTACAACCAAAAACGCGGACTTTATCCACTCGATAAGTGATAACCACTTGGAAAGTCCGAATAGGGTAGTTCGATCATTCATCATATGAATATCCATTTGCATGCTTTGAACATCTCTATGTTCCATAACAATGAAACGTGGTACTCGGCATCGCAAATGCTAGTCTTAATCTCGAGCGATCCTTATCCTTATTTGCGGACGGCTCAATTGACTAGGAACAGTTTAGAATATACAATGACTATAAGATGTGTTTCATGATAGCCATCCCCATGTGCTACCACATCTTACATACACTATAGTATATTCAAGGTCTTTATCAAAACAACAATAGTATATCATAATATAACAATATGAAGAAAGATAAAGTCAATGCCATTATAAAAGTGTAAATTATATTAAACAAAATATTGTTTTACATAGAGTCATAAAAGCCCTTAGCCACAAGTTGGCTAACCGGGCACCCACTCTTTCAGTTTTGTTATTTATACTTCCTTGAAAGCTAACACTGCAGGTAATTGGTATTTTGATAGTGGAAGTTCACAGCATATGACAGGTTTGAAAGATCACCTCACAGACTACATTGAAAAAAATGGTGGTAAAGTGACCTATGGAGGTGGTGCAAAAGGAAGAATTGTTGGAAAAGGAACACTCAATGTGGAAGGGATTCCAAAGCTTCATAACATCTGACACATTGAAGGACTTAATGCAAATGTAATTTTAATTAGTCAACTGTGTGATGATGACTTGCCTGTGAAGTTTGATAAAAATATTTGTGAAGTTTTTGATAATGCTAATTGTTGTGTTATGACAGGCACAAGATCAATTGATAATTGCTACCAACTCGGTGAAGAATTGGCATGTAGACACTCAAAGGTTGATGAGTTTAGTCTATGGCACCAAAAGCTTGGACATGTGATTTTCAAGACCTTAAAGAATTTGAGTAAGTTTGAAGCTGTCAGAGGTCTTCCAAATCTAAAGTCTGGTGTTCCATATGTTTGTGGTGCATGACAAAAAGGTAAGCAAACCCGTGTTTCGCACCCCATGTCACAACACTATGGGACAACACGGTGTCTTGAACTTTTGCACATGGATTTGATGGGTCCCATGGAAGTTGAAAGCTATGGAGGTAAAAAATATTCTTTGGTATGTGTTGATGATTTTTCTCGTTTTACATGGGTAAGATTTCTTAGAGAAAAATCAGACACTTTTGATGTTTTTAAGAAGTTGTTTACCAAGATTACTAACCTACATACTTTGACTGCAGCAAGGATCAGAACTGATCATGGAAAGGAATTTGAGAACTCATATTTTTTTTCTTTATGTGATAAGAAGGGCATCTCACAGGAGTTCTCTGGCCCAAAAACTCCTCAACAGAATGGAATTGCCAAACGGAAGAATAGGACGTTGCAGGAGATGGCTAGGGTGATGATGAGCTCAAAAAATATCTCCAAGAGATTTTGGGCAGAAGCATTAAACACAGCATGTCATATTTCCAATCGTGTGTATTTGAGAAGTGGTTCTTCGATGACTTCCTATGAAATCCTCATGGGAAAGAGGTCAAATCTCACTTATTTTCATATCTTTGGCTATGTATACTATGTTTTGAATGATAGAAATCACCTAGCAAAATTTGATTCCAAAAGTGATAAGTGTTTGTTCCTTGGTTATTCCACAAATAGTCGTGCATATAGGATGTATAACCTTAGGACCAGAACAATTATGGAATCTATTAATGTTGTTTTTGATGATGGTGCAGAACTCAAAGGAAAAACTGCTGAAGATGATATTAAAGGCTTGCTGAAAATTCCTCCCAAAGAACACAGTGTTGTCCCGGATGTTACAACACCAAACACAACACTGGTTCCTACAGAAACTATTCATGAGGAAAATTCCCAAAATAATGAAGAAGCTGAGATGATTACTGAAAATGACATTCCAAGCAAGATACAGAAGAATCATCCATCATCACAGATTATTGAAGATGTTCATGGAACAAGACAAACCAGTGCTAAGGACAAAGTTGACTACTGCAAGATGGTTGGGTTAGTATGCATGAGTTTCGTCTACTCACAGGTAATGCATTCCTGTTTTGTTTCCAATATTGAACCCAAGAATGTCAATGATGCTTTGAATGATGAATTTTGGGTAAATTCCATGCATGAAAAACTTGAGAAATTTGTCAAAAATGATGTGTGGTTTTTGGTTCCACCTCCTGATCATGGTAATGTCATTGGTACAAAATGGATTTTCAAAAATAAAACCGATGAATCAGGAAACATCATTAGGAACAAAACAAGGTTGGTTGCTCAAGGGTATACGCAGGTTGAGGGGGTTGATTTTGATGAGACCTTCGCTCCTGTTGCCCGCATTGAGTCAGTCCGACTATTGCTAGCTATTGCATGTCATATGGGTATAAAACTTTACCAAATGGATGTGAAGAGTGCGTTTTTGAATGATATTTTAAATGAGGAAGTGTATGTGAAGCAACCCAAAGGCTTTGAGGATCCACATCACTTGGATCATGTTTACAAGTTGAAGAAGGCACTCTATGGCTTGAAGCAAGCTCCACGAGCATGGTATGGTAGGTTGGCCGAGTATTTGCTCAAAATTGGTTTCAAACAAGGTGAGGTTGACAAAACCCTTTTTATTCAAAAGGCCAAAGGTGAAATTCTTATTTGTCAAGTTTATGTGGATGACATTATCTTTGGTGCTTCTTCTCAAAAGCATGTTGATAGTTTTGTTGAATGCATGTCTTCTACTTTTGAAATGAGCATGGTAGGAGAGTTAACCTTTTTCCTTGGATTGCAAGTTAAGCAAACAAATGATGGGATTTTTCTTTGTCAAAGTAAGTATGCAAAGAATTTGGTGAAAAAATTTTGCAAAGAGAATATTAAGAACATGAAAAATCCTATGGGCTCGAGTGAAAATTTTGGAAAAGACAGTGTTGTGGCTGGTGTTGACAACACCATGTATCGCAGCATGATAGGGAGTCTTTTGTATTTGACTGCTAGTCGTCCTGATATCATGTTCTGTGTGTGTTTATGTGCTAAGTACCAATCTGATCCGAAGGTAACCCATTTAAAAGCTGTTATGAGAATTTTGAAATATGTTTCGGGTACATTGGATTTGGGATTGTGGTACACGAGGGAAACCAACACTAACCTTGTAGGTTTTAGTGATGCTGATTGGGCTGGTGATGTGAATGATAAAAAAAGCACTACGAGTTGGTGTTTTTACCTTGGAAATAATTTGGTTTCATGGTATAGTCGTAAGCAAAATTGTGTGTCACTTTCAACTGCTGAATATGAATATGTGGCAGCCAGAAGTTGTTGTTCACAACTTCTTTGGATGAACCAAATGATTGAAGACTATGGTTTTAAGAGTGAACCCCCCATTGTTTATTGCGATAATTCGAGTGTTATTGATACATCAAAGAATCCAGTTCAACACTCACGC
Organism: Henckelia pumila; assembly: GCF_033568475.1. NCBI lineage: Eukaryota > Viridiplantae > Streptophyta > Magnoliopsida > Lamiales > Gesneriaceae > Henckelia > Henckelia pumila. The sequence continues at coordinate 148,290,773 of NC_133120.1, forward strand.
AATAAACACATTGACATTCGTCATCACTTTATTCGAGATTTAATAGAGAAAGGTATGATTTGAATGGAGTTTGTTGGAACCAATAACCAATTGGCAGACATTTTTACTAAAACATTAGATCATGAGAGATTCTCAACTCTTCGGAGGTCTCTCAGCATGTGTGCATTATAATCATTTGCATGTGTTGTCTTTGGAGTTACAACACTACTGGCAACACTGTTGTTTTTTCTTGTCATGCATATTTAGGTTTTTAGGAATTCTGCACTCACTCTGTTATGTGTAGTGTTTAAATCTCTGTTTCATTGATTCAATTGATGACAAGTTTTTCTGCAAAATTTTTATTGAAACACACTGGCTCTTGCAAATCGAACTCTGACTAAACCACTAAGTAGTTGAGGGATGTACGTGTACTCCATGTTCTTTTCCCATGTGAAAGGTGTTTTCGCAAATTCAGTGTTCAGCTTTTTAATAAAGTTTGATGACCAAAGTAATATGTACAAGCTTTATAAATAATCGGAAGAAAATGGAAAAAGCTACCTAATTGAGTCCAATGAAGACTCTTCTTTTAGTGTGCAGGCTACCACTTCTGGAAATTTTCTGAAATCAAGGGTAATCAAGTATGTAAGTCTCAAATACTTTTTGAAAAACTATGGTGTTGTTGATGATTTTGTCAACACGAGAGGCAACACTACACTTGTGAACATATCATGTGCATATGATTGCATTTTATTTTTATGTTACACTCTGTTTAGGCATAAAATAGGTCATGCATATGTATTTTTGTTAATAGGGTTCTGGTTTTTGGGTAAGGTTCCAAATAGACGAATTTTTATGAATTACCATATTTACTAAAAATTGATTTTTTGTGAATGATTTTTGTTTCAGTGGAGGTAAGCCGATGAGGAATTAATCTTGGAATATTTGGGCTGAAATACGTATCTTAGATTATTGACTTATTTATGGGATTTTATCTCTTAAAATCTGTTTTTAATTTTTGGTTGTTTGGAAAGTTATCGTTATTAACTTGGAGAGATAAGGGATCAGGGTAATTATGAGTTTGTTAAAGGAAAATGTTACCATTTGAGATAAGGATTCCTATATATTTGTTTTCCTTTTTTATCGGGTTTTATCATCCTCTTCTTGGAAGTTTTTATCCGATTGTTTTCTCTGCAAACCCTACCTCTCTCTCAATCTCAAATTTTTATTTGCAATGGCAGGCTTTGAACCTCAAGACATTCGAAGCTAGGAATAGATCTATCCGAGAACCTCACTCTCGCACTCGGCATCACTGAGCGTGGATGGACCAAGTTCTGCCGCCAACCTCAAGCAGCCGTCGTACCTTTGGTACGAGGATTCTATGCTAACACCCCTGAACGAACAGATAACAAATCTTTTGTGCGGGGTAAGTTCGTCTCTTTCGACCCTGACACTATTAATGCTTTATTGCAAACATCGGAGGTCAACGATAGCCAATTCCAAGTGTTTAAGGCTAACCCGAATTATAATCTCATCTCTGCTGAACTGTGTTATGATGGGAACGTTTGGAAGGACTCTGCCAAATTTGTGTCGTTTAAAAAAAAATTTGAAAATGGAACCAACATTGTGGTATGCATTTCTAACTCATAGTATGATGCCGGTAACCCACACGCATGTTGTGGTGATGAGCAGGGTGTTATTGTTGTTTGCCCTACACAAACACTGACCAATCAATTTAGGCAAACACATCAACAAGGAGTTGTACACGTCCATCCGTTCACGGAATATTGGCATATTTTTCCGTCTATTATTTCCGCACTTTGTGTGCAAGCTAGAGTTGTAGTGCGAGACGACGAAGAATGACAACATTCAATGCAGGATGTGGACAATTCACTTGTGAAGACAAAGCAAACTTTCAGATTGCAGGAGTTTACATCGCATGGGCAGGCCAGTTCCGAGGCCGGTACATCTTCGAGGCATTTACCAAAACCAATGCCCAGTCGTTGCCCTGCTACTGAGATGATCAATGAATTGTATGCCTGGGCTCAATATCAGAATGAGTGTCAAAACGTCACTTTTGCCCACTTGGAGTCCCAGAACGCTATGCTTCGAGGGTTACTCTCTCATGCCGGGTTGGACCCTACGACCTATCCTACTCCACCACCATATCCACCTCCATTCCATTTCCAATACACTGCTCTCCGCCATAATTTGCATGATGATTCAGATGACGAAGCCGCTGGTGAAGATGAGGACCAATGATCAGGGGAGTGTTTGTTTTCATGTTATTTTGTTTTATTTTGTGTGTGTTTTGCATAATAGGTTCTATTTGTTTTTCTCCATGCTTTTAGGTTAGTTTTTCGTTTGTGTAGCATTGAGGACCATGCTTGTTTCTAGTTTGGGGAGGGTGTCTTTTATGTTTTCTTGCATTTTTGTCTGCGTCTTTTGTTGTGTGTTGTGTAATTCATGCTATCTATGGATGAATTCATAAAAGCCAGTGATGATGCATAGGTAGAAAATGTTGAAAAAAAAATTTGTGAAATAATTGTGACCTTTGGATTGAGTGTGAATATTTCATTGCACTATAGTTTAACTAGTGAAGTGCATTAAGAAAGACGAAGTTTCAGTGGTTAGATCATTGAACGACACTAAGGTTTTTTTTCGAACTAGATTGAATACTTTGTAATTTCAATTAACTTTACTAACGCACTGATGAGTTTGGGAAAGTTAATGATTCATAGCGCACCCAAATTTTTTTTTTACTTTTTAATGTTCCATCCGGGATTTATTTAGGGAATGAAATCCTACTTCCTAAATTAAGGCTAAGTCTGCAGGTTAAATGGGGCATGAAAACATTGATTTCTTTCAAAAATAAATCTAAATTTTTAACAAAGATACTCCATCCGGGCTATATACGAGGGGATTGAAATCCGAATCCTTTCAAAGTTATAGCAAAGTCTGCGGATTAAATTGGGTATGAAAACAATTTTTAGAATTCCATCCGGGCTTGATTTGGGATTGAAATTATAATCCTAAAATCATAGCTAAGTTTGCGGACCAAATGGGATTATAAATTTACCGGATGCAAAATCCGATGGTGCGTAATTAATATATAGATCATTTTCTGCAAATTCCGAAAAAGGTGAAAAGGTAGAGACATAACTGAGAAAATGGGTGTTTACGAGGTAGATTTACCCAGATTTGTCACTGAGATCTTATAGCCAAAGTAAATTGAGTTTATTCGAGGTGCATGACATTGGGGCCACTACCCACACACTCACGTTCACATGAAATCTGAAGGGCACTCTGGGAACGTTTATTTTAACGCCCCGTTTTTATCTTAAATGAGTTTATTTGAGTTAATCGGAGATTTCAGAGTTCACGAGACAACTTGATTTTGATCAGGGTCCTTTTTGCAAAATTTGGATTTTTCAGGGACTAAAACGCAAATATTGGATTTTATATATTATCTACACTTGTGTTGACTTATCTACCACTTCTTATTCCTCCTCCAAACTGTGAGCTCCATTGAAGACGCCCCTTTGAGCTTTTGAGCTTCAATATTTCCTTTCGTGCTCGATCCGGCCGTTGGAATTTATTTCTGAAGGCAGATTATCGATCACTGCAGCGAGAGCTTCGTTCTATCATAAGTTTTTTTATGATCAGATACATTCTAGTTTTTGGATGTTGTTAGAATCGTTTGAGATTCGAGTATGTTGTTCTTGACAGAGTTCTGATCGTTTATTATCTGTCGATTTTGAATTAGAGCGACGTTCGGATTTGTTATGATTTTGGGAAGCCATTTTCGTAAAATTGGATTTTGAGATTGATGGGTTTGCTTTGTTATTGTTGTTTTGGGCATTGATATGAGGTTATATCGGTATTGAACTGCTGTCTGCATTTCCGGTTTGTTTAGTTTTTTGCCGTTATGCCGTCGGTTTGAGTTTTGGGTTTTCGAATCGTTTTTTTTTTAATTGTTGAAGCATTGGCTTGGGAGTGATCGTTGTAGTTGATCATCTCTTATCTTCGTACAGATTTGTTGGAGTTGTCGAGTCTTGTGTTAGCAACATTTGATCGTCGAGTTTTGGACGAAGAACGGTAAAGAGATTTCCTTGAACCGTTGTTTGTTGTTTAGGTTGTATAGTTGTTGATACAATATTTTGTTGTAGATTGTCCGGAGTTGGATCTATGGCATTGGAAGGTAAAAGCAGTCATCGTAGCGGGATAGCATACTCGGGAGAGTTGGTTCTCGAGTTTCCCTTTCAAATCACATATTGCATCTACACTTGTTCTAGCATGAGAAACTTGTGTCTTGTTGATTGATTTTTCTTTTGACTATGTGGCTTATGTTTTATGTCTCTGTTATGCATTCATCTTGAGCCTACGTTGATTTTAGCGGGCAAAACCGCCCTTTTTGTTTGGACGTTTGGGAACTATGATTGAGTGGTCTAGGTCGTAGTCGTATCGCCTAGTGCTAGCATACTCATTATGGTTGCTCAAAGTTTAGAGGAGTGAGATATGTGGCACCACCTCGATTGGGAGAGTCGGTGAGTCGTCACATGATCTCATCCTCGGGATCCCAAAAGCACAGCAGCAATCCCTCGTTTATCAGATTTGATATCCCGGTTTAAAGACATGCATTTCATTACGTTGTTATTGATTTTGTTGTTGTCTTGAAAGCATGTTTATTGTTGTATTACTTGATATGTTGCTTTTACTGGGATTATCATTCTCACTGGTTTATCCAGCTGTTGCTTTGTTTTGTACGTGTACTTGGCATCAAGAGGGGCAGGATCAAGTCAGCGTAGACCTGGTTAGTGTCAAGAGCAAGAGATAGAAGTGAGACTCGTTTAGAAGTCAAATCAGCATGTCAATCTAGTTATGTTTTGCGAACATGTTTAGTCATTCGAACTTCTCGTATTTGTTTTGTAAGTAAGAATCAATGTAAGTACTACTGAATTGAATGTTTCTCTTCCCTAAACTTTTCTTGTATTGTTATTGGCTTGTCAAATACTTTTAATGCAAGTGTTTAGGTTTTGTTGAGTTAATTTTGGTGTCTTAACATTTTTGGGTGAGAGGACGGCGTGGGCGTGCGGCCTCTTTGCGAGGTAAGGGCATGGGCGCGCTGCCTTAGAGCGCGGGCACACTGGTTTTAGCGAAGCATCGGCGCGGGCGCGCGAGTCTTCTTTAAAAAAAAATAAAAAAATAATTGGTTGCTTCTAATCTTGGTTTCTCGTTTACTTATCGGTTGTTTTGTCCGAGATTAGTTGATTAGAAACGAGGTCTCACATTAAGTGGTATCAGAGCGATAAGATTCTTGGTTGAACTAGAGTGAGCGGGGTAGATCGAGTCTGTGTGTATTGGCTCCTCGAATGTGTTTGAATTATTTTAGCTGTATAATTAATTCCATGCGAGCATGCTTTATTGTTTGAGAATTATTTGAATTACATGGTTATGTGATTTACTTTTATAAAGCATGATCTACTTGAGATATAACTGCTTATGTTATCGACTGGTATCCGGTTTTTCTGAGCGGTTGTTAAGGGCACCGGTTGTAGCGATTGAGATATCTTGTGCCCTAACCTTTGATATTCAGATGGGTCCTCGTCGAGTGATAAACAGAAACACAACGCCAGTTATTCCCACAACCGAGCAAGCTAGTACTGAAACGGTTGAGATGGATGCTACAGCAACGCCTATGGAAACCTTGCTGAAGAGGTTTCAGTCGTTTAATCCGTCGTTGCTGATGGGTACAGAAAATCCAGTTGACTGCGAGAGTTAGTTGGATGATATCGATCAGTTGTTCGATTCCATTGACTACACCGATGACCGCCGAATCAGGTTAGTCATTCATCAGCTCCGTGGGGTTGCTAAAAGCTGGTGGATCATGACGAAGAAAGCAATGGAGAGTAGAGGTACGGAAGTTACCTGGACTCTTTTTAAATCTGAATTTTATAAGCGGTTTTTCCCTATCTCGTACCGTAAAGATAAGGGAGCTGAGTTTGCTAATCTGAGGCAACGAAATCTGAACATCTAAGAGTATGTAGCCAAGTTTGATAGTTTACTGAGATTTGCACCACTTATTGCCGGCGATGATGAAGCAAAGGCCGATCAGTTCATCAATGGGTTGAATCCCGATGTCTTCACATTGGTAAACACCAACAGGCCTAACAACTTTGCGGATGCCATGAATCACGCAAAGGGAGCAGAAGCAGGCTTGTGGAGGAAAAGAGGTAATCAGGTGGCACCTCAGCAACAGAGGCAGTATCAGAACCCACCATCTCAGTATCAGAATCAGCCACCTCAGTATCAGAACCACCAGCAAAGGTATGAAGGTGGAAACAGTGGGGGAAACATAAAGGATAAGTACAAAGCAAGAGGTAAAGTGTTCAAGAGGCAGGGGAACAGTTCTTCTAGTTCCAGTGGTTCCAAGCAATTCGGTTAAGGACAGAGTTCTGGATCTTCAGCCATGTACTGCAGCAAGTGTGGGGGAAGACACTCAGCGGATCAGTGTGTGGGAGTCTTTGGTAATTGTAACACCTGTCAGCAACCGGGACACTTCTCTATGGTGTGCCCTCAGCGTAACAGAGATAGAGCTCAGAGTGGAAGTTCATCTCGACCTGCAGCTCAACCCGAGAGGCAGTCTTCTGCAGTGCACTCCTTCCAGCCCCAGCCGCAGAACAGACAGGGAGGTAACTCTAGTGCGAACCAGCCTCCGAGATAGCAGGCACGAGTCTTTGCTTTGACAGAGGATCGGGCTCAGGCAGCAACTGACGATGTTATAGCTGGTAACTGTTCAATTTTTGGTTATTCTGCTCATGTTTTGATAGATACAGGTGCTTCCCATTCTTTTATCTCTGAGAAATTTGTGTTATTGCATGCCTTGCTTACTGAGTTGTTGCCTACTATAGTAGCTGTTACTTCACCGTTGGGTGGAGAAATTGTTTCTGTCAGACTAGTCAGGAACTGTGAACTTTGTTTTGAGGGGAATTTGTTAGAATTCGACTGTATTGTGCTTGGACTGTCAGATTTTGATTGTATTGTCGGTATAGATTCTTTGACCAAGTACAGGGCAACAGTTGATTGTTTTCTGAAGGTTGTCAGATTCAGACCTGAAATGGCAGACGAGTGAAAATTCTTCGGTAAGGGTTCTCGATCTAGAATTCCTTTGATCTCAATGTTATCTATGACTCGTTTGTTACAGAGAGGTGCAGAAGGATTTTTGGTTTATGCAGTTGATGTACTGAAATCTAGCCCAGCTTTGGTAGATTTACCAGTGGTTAGAGATTTTGCTGATGTGTTTCCGGAAGATGTTCCTGGATTGCCGCCTTTTCGAGAGATCGAATTCAGCATCGATTTGGTGCTAGGTACTCAACCTATCAAAGCTCCTTATCGTATGGCACCTATTGAACTGAGAGAGTTGAAGGAGCAACTTGAAGATTTGATTGCCAAGGGATACATCAGACCTAGTGTATCGCCTTGGGGTGCTCCTGTTCTGTTTGTTTGGAAGAAGGATGGTTCTATGCGGCTTTGTATCGACTACCGTCAGTTGAATCAGGATACAGTTAAGAACAGGTATCCTTTACCCCAAATAGATGACCTTTTTGATCAGCTACAGGGTTCTTCTGTCTATTCGAAGATTGATCTGAGGTCAGGCTATCATCGGCTGAGAGTGCGAGAGGAAGATGTTCCTAAGACCGCATTCAGAACGAGGTATGGTCACTTTGAGTTTATAGTCATGCCGTTCGGTTTGACTAATGCTCCCGCGGTTTTTATGGGTTTGATGAACCGTATCTTTCAGCGTTATTTAGATGAGTTCGTCATTATATTTATCGATGATATTCTTATCTACTTGAAGAACCGTGCTGACCATGCAGAGCACTTGAGGACCGTACTACAGATTTTGCGAGTTAAGCAGTTGTTTGCCAAGTTGTCTAAGTGTGAATTCTGGTTGGATCGAGTTGTCTTCCATGGTCACATTATTTCAGGAGATGGGATTTTTGTCGATCGCAGCAAGATTGACGCGGTTATGAATTGGCCTAGACCGACATCAGTACCTGAGATCCGAAGGTTCATGAGTTTATCTGGTTATTATCGCCGATTTATCAAGGGTTTCTCGTCTATTGCCAAGCCAATTACCCAGCTAACTCAGAAGAATGTGCCTTTTGTCTGGACTACAGATTGTGAGGCTAGCTTTGTTGATCTGAAGAGGAGACTGACCACTGCTCCGATTCTTTCTATTCCGAAGGGTAAAGGAGGTTTCACAGTCTATTGTGATGCTTCTAACCGAGGCTTGGGTTGTGTTCTTATGCAGTATAATCATGTGGTGGTGTATGCATCGAGGCAGCTAAAACCGCACGAGACTCGTTATCCGGTTCATGATCTTGAACTAGCTGCGATCGTCTTTGCTCTGAAGATCTGGCGTCATTATCTGTATGGTGAGTCTTTCGAGATCTTTTCTGACCATAAGAGCCTTAAGTACTTGTTTTCACAGGAAGAGCTGAATATGAGACAGAGAAGATGGTTAGATCTGTTGAAGGATTTCGACTGTGAAATCAAGTATTATCCAGGAAAGTCGAATGCAGTTGCAGATGCCTTGAGCCGAAAGCTTTGTTATTTATCTCTTTCTACTATTGGTGTTTCTCAGTTGATCGATGAGTGTTGCACTTCTGGTTTAGAGTTTGAAACAGATAGGGAGACTTTAAGAGTGTTTGCTATTCAAGCCGAACCGGAGTTGTTTGTTGCAATCAGAGAAGCACAGAAGTCTGAGCCGAGCATTCAGGTTTTAGTAGAGAAAGTCAGATCTGGGCATCAGTCTGAATTCTAGGTTAGAGATGATGTTTTGTTTGTGAATAACCGTATTGTTGTGCCTGATATTTCGGAGTTGAGACAGCGTATTCTTCAAGAGGCTCATTGCAGTCGGTTTAGTATTCATCCTGGAGGTCGTAAGATGTACAACGACCTGAAGAACCAGTTCTGGTGGAAGAGAATGAAGAGCGATGTTGCGAGGTTTGTATCTCGGTGTTTGAACTGTCAGCAAGTAAAAGCAGAACGGAAGCGACCAGGAGGTCTGTTGCACAGTCTATCTGTTCCTGAATGGAAGTGGGATCACATTTCCATGGATTTCGTCACGAAGCTACCACGATCCATTCGAGGATGCGATGCCATTTGTGTAGTGATAGACCGATTGATGAAGTCTGCGTGTTTTATTCCGTACAGGATGACGTATCGTCATGATCTGATGGCTGAGTTGTATGTTAGCAATGTTTTGAGATTGCATTGTGTGCCAAAGTCGATCGTTTCAGACATAGATCCTAGATTCACTTCTCACTTTTGGCACAGTCTTCAGGGGGCACTTGGTACTCGATTGCATCTTAGTATAGCTTATCATCCTCAGACCGATGGATAGTCAGAGCGGACTATCCAGACGTTAGAGGATATGCTGCGAGCGGTAGTGCTAGACTTTGGCACTAGTTGGAAGGATTATTTGCCTCTTGTCGAGTTTTCTTACAACAACAGCTTCCAAGCGAGTATCGGTATGGCGCCTTTTGAGGCTTTGTATGGTAAGAAGTGCCGATCTCCGTTGTTTTGGGATGATTTGTCCAAGTCACCAGATTTGGGAACAGATATGCTTTGAGATATGGCAGAGCAGGTTAAGTTCATTCAGTTAAGAATGAAGTCAGCTTAGGATAGACAGGCAAAGTATGCGAATGTCAGGTGTAGACCTCTGAGTTTTGATCAGGGAGACCGAGTCTTTCTGAAGACTTCACCTTTCAGAGGCACTGTTAGATTTGGGAAGAGAGGGAAGTTATCTCTGAGATTCATCGGGCCGTACGAGATTCTCGAGAAGATAGGCGATCTTGCCTACAGACTTGCACTTCCTCCGTCTTTATCTAGTATTCACGACGTTTTTCACGTTTCTATCCTGCGAAAGTATCATCCAGATCCTTCTCATATCCTTCAGCCTGATGAAGCCGAGTTAGACGAGACTCTGAGCTACTTTGAGCGACCGATTCAGATCCTTGATCGAAAGGAGAAACAACTCAGAACCAAGTCGATCCCGTTAGTGAAAGTGCAGTGGAGCCGTCACGGAGTCAAGGAAGCGACTTGGGAGACAGAATCTGACATGAGACAGCGATTTCCGGAGTTATTCGGATGACGTGAGTTCTTCTTACTGTCTTTAGTTCATTATTATATCTTATGAGTTGTGGTTCTCGTTGATTTCGAGGATGAAATCTCTTCTTAGTGGGCAAGAATTGTAACGCCCCATTTTTAAATTAAATGAGTTTATTTGAGTTAATCGGAGATTTCAGAGTTCACGAGCCAACTTGATTTTGATCAGGGTCCTTTTTGCAAAATTTGGATTTTTCAGGGACTAAAACGCAAATATTGGATTTTATATATTATCTACACTTGTGTTGACTTATCAACCACTTCTTCTTCCTCCTCCAAACTATGAGCTCCATTGAAGACGCCCCTTTGAGCTTTTGAGGTTCCAGATTTCCTTCCGAGCTCGATCCGGCCGTTGGAATTTATTTCTGAAGGCAGATTATTGATCACTGCAGCGAGAGCTTCGTTCTATCGTAACTTTTTTTTACGATCAGATACATTCTAGTTTTTGGATGTTGTTAGAATCGTTTGAGATTCGAGTATGTTGTTCTTGACAGAGTTCTGATCGTTTATTATCTGTCGGTTTTGAATTAGAGCGACGTTCAGATTTTTTTATGATTTTTGTAAGCCATTTTCGAAAACTTGGATTTTGAGATTGATGGGTTTGCTTTTATATTGTTGTTTTGGGCATTGATATGAGGTTATATCGGTATTGAACTGCTGTCTACGTTTCTAGTTTGTACAATTTTTAGCCGTTATGCCGTCGGTTTGAGTTTTGGGTTTTCGAATCATTTTTATTTTAATTGTTGAAGCATTGGCTTGTGAGTGATCGTTGTAGTTGATCATCTCTTATCTTCGTACAGATTCGTTGGAGTTGTCGAGTCTTGTGTTAGCAACATTTGATCGTCGAGTTTTGGACGAAAAACGGTAAAGAGATTTCCTTGAACCATTGTTTGTTGTTTAGGTTGTATAGTTGTTGATACAATCTTTTGTTGTAGCTTGTTCGGAGTTGGATCTACGGCATTGGAAGGTAAAAGCCGTCATCGTAGCGGGATAGCATACTCGGGACAGTTGGTTCTCGAGTTTCCCTTTCAAATCACATATTGCATCTACACTTGTTCTAGCATGAGGAACTTGTGTCTTGTTGATTGATTTTGCTTTTGACTATGTGGCTTATGTTTTATATTTTTGTTATGCATTCATCTTGAGCCTACGTTGATTTCAGTGGGCAGAACCGCCCTTTTTGTTTGGACGTTTGGGAACTATGATTGAGTGGCCTAGGTCGTATTCGTATCGTCTAGCGCTAGCATACTCATTATGGTTGCTCAAAGTCTAGAGGAGTGAGATATGTGGCACCACCTCGATTGGGAGAGTCGGTGAGTCGTCACATGATCTCATCCTTGGGATCCCAAAAGCATAGCAGCAGTCCCTCGTTTATCAGATTTGATATCCCGGTTTAAAGACATGCATTTCATTACGTTGTTATTGATTTTGTTGTTGTCTTGAAAGCATGTTTATTTTTGTATTACTTGATATGTTGCTTTTACTGGGATTATCATTCTCACCGGTTTATCTAGTTGTTGCTTTGTTTTGTATGTGTACTTGGCATCAGGAGGAGCAGGATCAAGTCAGCGTAGACCTGGTTAGCATCAAGAGCAAGAGATAGAAGTGAGACTCGTTTAGAAGTCGAATCAGCATGTCAATCTAGTTATGTTTTGTGAACATGTTTAGTCATTCGAACTTCTCGTATTTTTTTTGTAAGCAAGAATCGATGTAGTTACTACCGAATTGAATGTTTCTCTTCCCTAAACTTTTCTTGTATTGTTATTGGCTTGTCAAATACTTTTAATGAAAGTGTTTAGGTTTTGTTGAGTTAATTTCGGTGCCTTAACATTTCTGGGCGAGAGGACGTCGCGGGCGCGCGGTTATTGGCGCGAGCGCGCGGCCTCTTTGCGAGGTAAGGGCGCGGGCGCGCTTCCTTAGAGCACGGGCACGCTGGTTTTGGCGAAGCTTCGGCGCGGGCGCGCTGGTTTTAGCGAAGCATCGGCGCGGGCGCGGTGATTTTAGCGCGGGCGCGTGAGCCTTCTTTAAAAAAAATAAATAAAATAATTGGTTGCTTCTAATCTTGGTTTCTCGTTTACTTAACGGTTTTTTTTACCGAGATTAGTTGATTAGAAACGAGGTCTCACATTTATGTTTTGAATTGAATTTTCTGATTCTTGGAAAATATGAGTTTATCAATAGTGGTTGTGTTTTTTTTTGTATGTTTTCTTTCTATTTTGTCACTTATTTTGCTTCAGGGCAAACAAAAGGTTAGTTTGAGGAGGTTGATAGGAGTCGTTTCTGTGTGTTTTATTGCTTGGTTTTTATGTGTTTAGCATTAGTTTTGTGTCATTTTGTTTATTTTAATTTATTCTTGTAGCATTTTAGTGTATTTCTGTGTGTTTTGTTCACTCCTATTGATTTATGGTTAATTTGGCAGGAAAATGAAAAAAATCCTAATTTTTGGAATCATAAGGGGGTGCGCTCGGTCTGCAAGATTTAGCAGACCGAGCGCAGGGATGAAAAGAAAAGGCAGAAATTTTGAAGGAAGTGGAGCGCTCGGTCGGTAGAACATAGCATATCGAGCGCGTACTCAACAAAATGGGCAGAAAGTTGGTGGATTTCCCAGCGCTCGGTCGGTAGAAAATAGCAGACCGAGCGCCCGCACGTAATTTTGGAAAATTTTATTTCGGTAGTTTTATTTGGAAAGGACTCCGAGGGGCACTATATATAGAATATTTTCAGACTTTTTAATGGTTTGATACACAGAGAATTGAGGCGTAGGCGGCTGCTGAAGATTGAAGACTTCTTCTTCTCGTTGGGAGTCTTTCTTATTGGAATTTTTCTGGATTTTTATGTGGAAAACTTTGTTAGATTGAATTTTATTATGAGTTGTAGTAGCTAAAACTTTATTTTGTTGGAATTTAGGGGATCCGAACCCCGAAACATGTTTGTGTGATTGAATCTATGGACAAATTGAGTTTGATTTAAACAAGTATTTGATTTTATCATGGTTTATTATTTTATGTTGAAGAGTAGCTAACTTTAGCATAGATTCGTAGGTTGTGAATTGCTGTCGAGAGATAGATTCATGATTAAGACGAGTGATAAAATCCATGGGCTTAAAATATGCATAGAGATATGATATTTAGTACATGTTGATAACCATAGACCACAAGGTTGAAAGTTATAGGGATTCAATGAATGCCAAGCAATCAGTGATGATAAATAATTAAAGTGATTTAATTGTTTCATTAACTTGAATTAGATTGGCATAAACTCGAGAGAGAGTGTCGATACTTCAGGAATTTCTGTCAAATTTATGTGTATTAAATTAAGATTCAATCGTCCATTTCAATTAGGGGGAAGTTGAACCGAAATTCCAACAAAATCCTTTCATATTATATTTTCTCAATCTTGAAAAGTTGGGTTCATTATTTGCATTAATTTTAGTTATTTAAGTTGAGATCTTTAGTTATAAATTTTAGTTTAACCAATCATCAAATTTCGTTACTTTGGGTAGAGAAATAAAATAATTTAATTATTGTGGCATAGTCCCTGAGGACGATACTCGTACTCAGTACATTTTTTTATAACTTGAGTCGTGCACTTGCGATAATTTTGATCATAAAAAGGAAATATTTATATTGATTTTAAGTGTTGGTATTTTCTCGATCAATGCAAAAATGTTGTTGGATGGATCTTCTCAAGGATTATGATTTTGAGATCAAGTACCATTCAGGTTCTACGAATCCAATTGCAGACACACTTAGCCGAAAGGTGAGTATTAGTTCTCTTCAAACTAGTGCAGTCCAGGAATGTTGTTCTTTGGGTATCATGTTCAGACACAAAAAAGGACAGTAGGGGATCTGAGTATTTTTGGTGATAGCTGAGCCAACATTGTTTGCTCGTATCCGGCAAATTGAGTTTTTGGACAAAAAGAAGCAGAAGCTAGCCAGAATTTCTCAGGGAGTCAACACATCCGTTCCATTTTCAGACAAACGGATTGTTGTGTTTGTCTGGTATATTGGTTGCACCTATTGATTCGACCATGCGAGATGAGATTTTGTCCCTATCTCATCTCAGTAGATTCACCGTGCACCCTGTAGTGCAATGATGTACGAGGATCTACATATAAGGTTCTGGTGAAAGGGTATGAAATGTAGCGTTTACCAATTTGTCTCACCGTGTCTTTTTCTTCAGCAGGTCAAGGTTGAGCATCAACGACCGGGTGATCTGATGCAAAGCTTGGAGATTCCAGAATGGAATTGGGAGCATGTGACGATGGGTTTTTTCACCCACTTTCCGATGTCCTCCAAGCAGTGTGCTGGTTGTTGTGGACAGGTTGTCCAAATCTGCTCGTATTCTTCTATATAACCGCGAGTTCACTTTTGATCTCATGGCAAGTTTATACATCCAGGAGATTGTGCGATTGCATGAAGTTTTTTTGAGCATAGTCAACGATAGAGATCTGAGGTTCACTTCATGGTTTTGGGGTAGATTTCAGCAAGCCTTGGGAACTACTTTGAGTTTGAGTACTACATATCACCCAGAGACTGACAGTCAGTCCGAGAGAACTATTCAGACATTAGAGGATATGTTGAGGACTTCAGTGATAGATTTTGGGTTATCCTGGCAGGATCACTTTTCGATAATAGAGTTCGCATACAAAAATAGCTATCATCGTAGTATTGGAAGGACACCATTTGAGACTTTATATGATCTTCGTGGTCGAACGCCCTTATTTTGGGATGAAGTAGGGGAATGACATGTCAAAGGTCCGGAGTTTATACAACAAATCATGGAAAAATTTATGTTTATCAGGAAAAGGATTAGGACCGCATAGGAAGGACAAGCCAGTTATGCCAACACCAAGCGCAGACCATTGCATTTTGAGGCAGGATCACATGTTTTCTTGCGAGTATCACCTTTTCAAAAGGTGAGGAGATTTGGTCTTAAGGGCAAGGTAGAACCGAGATTCATTGGTTCATTTGAGATACTAGAGAAGGTTGGAAATGTGGCTTACCCTTTGGCATTACCACTTTATCCCTCTAACATTCACAATGTGTTCCAAGTATCGTTGGTTTGTCAGTATACTACAAATGGGTCACACATTCTGCATCCGACAGAGGTTCAGATAGAACACAATTTTCTTATGTGGAGAGACCGTTTAGGATTCTTGACAGTAAGGACAAATTGCTTCGAAATAAATGCATTCCTCTGGTCATGGTTTAGTGGCAACAACGAGGCACTTAAGAGATGACTTGGGATTTAGAGAGTTGTATGCTTTCAGAACACCCAAAGTTGTTTTGATTTCCTCTTTGAATTTAGTGTGTTTGTAACTAATTGTATTGAGAACTTGTTTACAGTTTTGTTTTGTTCTGATTATCCTAGCCTGAATTTTGAGGATTAAATCTCCTAAGTTGAGGAGAATATAGTAGCCCGATCCCTAATGAATTTAATAAACTACCTAAACATGATTAAAGGATTCTAAGTGAGTTTAAGGAGTTGAAATACTAATTCGGGATGATCAAAAATGGTTTCAATTGCTTCAAATTAGTGGACAATTCGGAAGCACCGAAATAGTTCTGAAGAAGCGTTGCACTTTGGAGGCAGATCAAGGTGCGTTCCAAAGCTCAAAACTCAAGATCGGAAGGTCTGATTGTCTTTGGATAAGAAATTATGGGCTTTCTGATTGGTGACTTGACTTGACATAGATCGGAAGTTCCGAACCCAAGGTCGGAAGTTCCAAACTCCATCGGCAGCAGTGTGTTGTCCAATCAGGACACGCGTTCGATGGATAGGGATCAGAAGCTCGATATAAAGATCGGAAGCTCCAAAGTCCGATCGGATGGTCCGATCGAGGGATAGAAGTTCTGATCATTGCCTATTAATATGGGCTCGAGGCAGCCATTTTTCCACACCTTCCTCACTTTTCTCTATCAACTTCTAGCTCGATTCCAGCTGTTTTAGGCATCGGTTCAAAGTTTGGATGATAGGAAAGCTCTATCGGGATCATAACAAAGTTGTTCCTAGGTTTTGAGGTTATTTCATTAAAGGGCTAACGACGGACACATGTATAAGTCTAGACTCTGATTCAATTCTAAAAGTTGCTATTAGTCTAATTAATGCTTTTAGTAGACAATAAGTGATATAAAGATTATTTTCTTATAGGCTTGGACTAAATTTCCACTGTTGCTAGATTGTTTGAGTTGCTTAAATAGAGGTACGGACGTACTATCTGAGATATCCTGATTGAGTATACATTTTTTATGTTTGCATGCTTTATATGACATGGCTTATGTGCATTATTATTCCACGATTATTACTGTTACACGTATTATCATGTTAAGCCTATACCTTGATATTACCAATAGAGGGGTTGCTCAGCCCCGAGTTATTTGTGGATGGATTCTGTGGATTCGGGTTCGAATACTTTTTTCCAATTATTCTTATGGTATGGGAGTAGCTCCTGATGCGACGGCCAAGTCTGCTACATACCATGACGTCTATTGTTTGAGCAAGAGTTTTTACCGTGATAGGTTTTTGATACCCCTTCATTTGCATTAGCATTCATGGCATGTGTATACTCATACTTTCGTACTGAGAGTTGTTAACTCACGTCCTCGGTTTTTGGTTCTGGACACCCCATTCTATGGGGTAGGGCTTAGGTTGGACATACGGGGAGGTAGCGATCGTTGAGCTGCAGCAGGGTTTGATTTGTACGATACCAGTTTTCTATTAGTGGATTTTTTTGTAATGTTATTTGATGGAGTTGTATAACATTTGGCAACACTTGATTTCAGTACCAGTTACATTCCACCGGGTTTTTTTTTAGTTTTACAATTTTAGTTTCCGCTGGTTCTTAATGATTATTGCTTTAAGATATTTATTGCATGCTTAATGTAAGGTTCAAAATCCACTAAACTCGTTCACGGTGATTTAAAATGACTTTAGAAATCTTATTCCTTTAAATTGTTTAAGCTTTGATTATACAATAATATTTCATGATATGATTTTTTTTTATGTTTAACGTTTTTGTTTAAGCTATGGTGTCAGGCTGAGTTTGATTCTGGACTCACGGGACGAGGCTAACAAATGAACGAGGTGATAGAGTACATTTTTATGA
The DNA here is from genome assembly GCF_033568475.1 of Henckelia pumila. Taxonomy (NCBI): domain Eukaryota; kingdom Viridiplantae; phylum Streptophyta; class Magnoliopsida; order Lamiales; family Gesneriaceae; genus Henckelia; species Henckelia pumila. The sequence goes on from NC_133120.1 coordinate 148,308,030, forward strand.
GCGTTTTAAGCATAATATTTGTAACGCCCAAAAATTCGTCAAGTAAATCCGCATGCATAACTAGGAGATTTAATAATTTTAAAATAAAGTAAAAATGTGTTCAATTATTTTTTATGTGTTATTATGTGAATTATGGGATTTTTATGCATGTTTTAAATGTTATTGCGGCATTTAAACCGCTAGGTTGAAATTTATGAATTTATTTGAGAAAGGTTATTTTATGATCGCGTAGGTGGGACCGTGGACGGACGAGATATTAGTTTTTAACCCAAAATATTTTATGATAATTTTAGGAGCCTTAAAAATCTTATTTTAAGGTATGATTTCATATTATTATCAGGTTAATATGTTTTTAGGAGTGTTACATTCTATTTTATTATGGTATATTATCTTTTAAAATAATTAATGTATTAATCCAAAAATATTCTACCCTAATTCCTCCGTAACCTCATGTAAACTCCCTAGCCGCCTCCCTCATCCTTTCTCCATCATCTTCATCATTTCAGAAAGAGTTTTCACAGCCCCATAGCCTAGATTTTAAGGTTTTATATAGGTTTGGAGATCCGTTCGTCCCGGAGAGCCGTACGCGCAACATAAACATTTTTTTTTTGCAGATATTCTTCAAGGAACGTTATGATTCCTTTCTTGCTCACCATTTAAATCATTATGCATTGATTTATTCATAAAAGATTGGATGTTGCATGTGTATGTGGTTTTAGAATAAAGATCTTCATGTTCATGCCAAGTATTCACGTTTTATTGACATGCAGGATTGTTTATGCATGATTTCGATCCATGGGCTGTTTGAGGAGCTAACAATTGGTTCAAGGTTCGAGCTAGGGTCTTTAGGGTTGGTTTTGGCTAGGTGGTTCACGGCTGGAAGGGCTGTAGCCATGCGGGATTTGGCCTTGACAGCAGCTAGGCAAGCAGTGGCTTCTGTCGGGTTTAGGGGCCTTGGCCGATCCATGCAGAGGCTTGGCTCGAGCCAGGCCTGGTCTTGGCGATGAACCTAGACCTTGGGGTGGTCCAGGTGTCAGAGCTCCGGCCATTGGTGGCCGGATCTGGTCGGAACATGCAAGGGAGCAGGGACTGCTCCATGAAAGGGAATGCACAGATTGTGTGCAAGAAGTACCAGCCTTGGCCGAGCCATGCACAGCATGGTTCGAGCCAAGGCTGGACCAGGTAGTACCCACGGGACCTTGGTGAGGTCCTATGGGCGGGGCTCCGGCCCGAGGCAGCCAGAGCTAGGCGGTTGAAGGGCTAAGGCGGCAGCTGCCGCATGGGGTTGGGGATTAGTTTAGGGTTCGGTTTCTAGGCTCTTTGTGGGCCGGGTACTTTTGTGTTTTAATTTTAATTAAGAGTTTAAGTTAATAAATTATGGGTTTGTCTTGATTAATGAATTAATCAGAATAGATTAATCGGCTTTAATAATTACTGAGGTGAGTCCACAAATTTGTCATAGGCCGTGTGATCTATGAGAATTATTGGGCCAAGTTGGGACGGGTTAAGTAATTTTATCGGTCTAATTTATAAGTTAACGGTCAGTTAATAATTTTATTAATTTAATTTTAAGTTAATTAGTTAATGGGCCAAATTTTATGTTTTAAATTAGCCCATTAACTAACCATGGGTCTGGGGGGCCCATGAAACTTAATGGGTCAGGCCAGGTCAGGTTGGGCTTTTGGGTTTTGGGCCAGTCTATAAATTTTTGAGTCTAAGTCAAGTGGTCAGCAGCTCGAACAAGTCCTTGGAAAAATAAAAGGTTCGTAAATATATATTTTTCATGCATGTATTTTATTAGTTATATAAGTATGATTTTTTAAGAAAATAAATTAAATATATATTTACGGGCAAATTTTCATGAAAATAAAGAAATAAGTGAGAATTTTCAAGTTCATGCATCATGTAAGAATTTTTATGATTTGTTTAAATGCATGTTAAGAAAAATATATTTTTATGGAAGTTGAAGTGAAGGTGAAAAGTGATGTGGTTGGAGGCTGGGATACCTGGGCGCGGTGACCTTCCTAATGATGTTTATGTATGATGAGCTTATGGATCCAGCTGAGATTGCTAGTGAAGTGGCAGCACAGAGGTGAAAACTCCACCTCCGCATACGTTGGTTTTAAGATTGATCAATCGCTTAGTATGAGGCCACCGACATGGATACGACCTGTTAAGAACTAAGAAATCATGTTATGTCATTTTAAGAGATTTATTATGTAGTAGCCCGTGCCCTAATTGAGTAATTAAAGGATTAATGCTAATTAATTGAATTAGGCATCGGACGGATCGGAAGCTCCGAAGGGACGATCGGAAGCTCCGATCGGGATTGGAAGCTCCGATGAGGATCGGAGGCACCGATGATATTACGTCATCCATGACGTGTGGCTGTATCGGATGCTCCGATCAGGATCGGACGTTCCGATCACCCCTATCCGAAGTCAACAAATGATATTTTGACACGTGGCAGATCAGGATCTTCGGAAGCTCCGATGGCAGGATCGGACGTTCCGATCGAAGTTCGGACGTTCCGATCGAGGATCGGAGGCTCCGATCGTTGTCTATAAATAGAAGGCCGAGACTTCATTTCTCCTTGCCAATTCCGGATTTCCTCTCTATTTCTAGTCATATTCGAGCTGTTCTAGTCTTCTTAGGCTTGGTCCGGAGGTCGGAGAGGCGTTCGATAGTCGTAGCGGAGTTGTGCCCAAGTTCTGGAGGCATCGACATCAAAGGGCTAACGACGGACGAAGGTATAGCTTTTGCTTCCTATAAATATTTAGGAGTATGCAATAGCTTAGTTAAGGCTTTTAGAGCACTTTAATGATAGTAGTATCATTTCGCTGTGTAGGCGGACTTTAGGCTTGGACTTAGAGCTGGTAGTGCCTACCTGGTATTTGAGGTACGAAAGTACTGTTCGAGATATCCTGACTGAGTATGCATGTATTATGTGACTGCATGATTTATATGCCATGATATTATGCTGCATTCATTTGCATCTTGCTGTATCTCCTTCGAGATGTCTGTAGTAGGGTTGTACCCTATCCCGTTAGTGGATGGACTTCCATCGATTTGGGTCCGGCGTATCCACAGTTATCTCGGTATGGGAGCCACCTCCTGAAGCGACGGCACATCGTGCTACATACCAGGGCCCGGTCTGTCTCTGTTATCTGATCCTTGACCTCGAGTCTATAGGGAGTTCACTTTGCATGCATGTATACTCATACTCTCGCACTGAGCGTTTTATGCTCACGTCTCGTACTCTGTATTTTCTGGACACCCTATTCCATGGGGCAGGTTTGCGATTGGACGAGGAGGGTGGATCCAGGAGGGGCTAGTCAGTGGTTGGCCAGCTGGAGCTTCGTCTAGGTTTTATTACTGTTGTTTGGGTTTATACAGCTATTCGATTTGGTTGTATATTTTGGATAATTACAGATTCCTTTACTTGGGATTGTATAATGTTATTGGTTTCCGCAGTTTTATTCTGATATCTGTTTTATTAAGTAAATTGCATGCACAAGTTCTGTTTAGTAGGTGATCCGGGTAAGGGTCACTACATTTATGATATCAGAGCATGCAAAAGATTTCTTGGGATTTAGTCTCATCTTGAGGTATTTTTGTAGATGTCAAATCGTGACGACCAGAGTTCTCATGGCAGTGTTGGTGCGCGTTGGGGTGATGCCGACCGGGAGCCTCGTCGAGAACGGCGTCATCGTCACCATGACGACGAGCGTTTCACTGTGCGTCGATTCTTAGCTATGGGTCCTAAGCCCTTAGTTGGAGCTGAGTCTCCGGAGGATGCGGAGAACTGGTTAGACCGCATGGAGACGACTTTTCAGACTTTCCAATGCACCGATGAGCAGAAGGTGGAGACCCTTGGCTATCTCCTGGATGGGCGTGCGCGTAGGTGGTGGAGGTTTACTTCTGCACCTTTTGTTGCGGCGAGAGGAGTGGCCACCTGGGCCGAGTTCCGCACAGCTTTCCAAAAGCGGTATTTTCCTCCTGCACTCCGACAGTCAAAGGCAGGCGAGCTACTGAGTCTGCGACAGGGAGCCATGTCTATCGATGAGTATCAGCAGAGGTTCTTTGATCTGCTATCCTATTGCCCCGAGATTGCTGATAGCTCAGAGATGAAGTATAATCTGTTCCTTCAGGGCCTTAACCCTGAGATCCATGACCGTGTAGCGGTTGGTGACGACATGTCCTACGAGGGTTTGGTGAGCCGTTGTCACCAGGCGTGGGACAGCATTCGGCGGAACAGGTCTTTCTCTCAGTCGAGACCTGCTAGTTCTTTGGGTCCCCGTGCCCAAACTTTCAAGAAGTCTGGATCTTCTTCTTCCTCTGGTTCGGGAGGTGTTGTCCGTTTCGGTAGAAAGGACAAGTGTGATCACTGTGGGAAGAACCATCCATCCGACAAGTGCCGCAGAGCTTCTGGAGCTTGTTTCCATTGTGGAGAGACTGGTCATATCCGGAGGGATTGTCCACTGTCTGGGGGAGGCGGTTCTGGTTCTGGTTCAGGATCGGGTTCTCAGGCTACCGTACAGCAGAGGTCGCAGGGACAGTCTGCTGGGAGTTCTCATTTGAGGCCACGAGCTTCTGGCCAGGTGTTTGCCCTGAGACATGATCAGGCTGTGGAGGAGAATGAGAAAGTCATCGCAGGTACATTTATGCTTTATGGTATACCTGCTCTTGTACTTATTGACACTGGTGCATCTCATTCCTTCATTTCTGCACGTTTTGTTAAGAGGCATAAGTTACCATGCATTGCACTAGACGTAGTGATGTCTGTTTCTACTCCGATGGGTCAATCTGCTTTGGCTAAGCGTCTAGTGATGGGTTGCCCTTTAGAGTTCGAAGGGAACATTCTGTTAGCGAATCTCATGGTCCTGGCGATGGACGACTTTGATTGCATTCTGGGAATAGATGTGCTGACTACCTATCGAGCTTCAGTGGACTGCTATCAGAGATTAGTACGCTTTCATCCGGAAGGGAGTGAGAGTTGGTTTTTCTATGGTGAGGGAGCGCGACCCCCGATGCCTTTGATATCAGCTTTGAGAGCCTGTCGAGCTCTAGAGTCTGGCGGGAAAGGCTACCTTATCTATGCAGTTGATTTGTCCGCTGAGAGTATTGGGATAGAGAGCATTCCTGTTGTGGATGAATTTCCAGATGTGTTTCCTGATGAGATTCCGGGTTTTCCTCCTGCTAGGGAAGTCGAGTTTGGCATAGAGTTGATGCCGGGTACTTCGCCTATTTCTAGAGCACCGTATCGTCTGGCTCCGTCAGAGATGCGTGAGTTAAAGAATCAGCTACAGGATCTTTTGGACAAGGGGTACATTCGTCCTAGTGTATCTCCTTGGGGAGCTCCTGTTCTCTTCGTGAAGAAGAAGGATGGGTCGATGCGGCTGTGCATTGACTATCGACAGCTGAATCGAGTCACTGTGAAGAACAAGTATCCGTTGCCTCGTGTTGATGACTTGTTTGACCAGCTGCAGGGCACATCAATTTACTCCAAGATTGACTTGAGATCTGGGTATCATCAGTTGAGAGTCCGTGATCAGGACGTAGCCAAGACTGCATTCCGTACTCTCTATGGGCATTACGAGTTCCTAGTGATGCCATTTGGTTTGACCAATGCTTCGGCTATATTCATGGATTTGATGAACCGTGTCTTCAGGGAGTATTTGGACAAGTTTGTTGTGGTCTTTATTGACGACATCTTGGTGTATTCGCGTAATACGGAAGAGCATGTCTCTCACTTGCGGTTGGTACTGCAGACTCTTCGAGATGAGCAATTGTACGCCAAGCTGAGCAAGTGTGAGTTCTGGATGGATAGAGTGGTTTTTCTTGGCCATATCATATCCAGGGAAGGGATTTCTGTTGATCCAAGCAAGATTGAAGCGGTACTTAATTGGTCGCGTCCGACGACAGTTGCTGAGATCCGTAGTTTTCTGGGTCTAGCAGGGTATTATCGTCGCTTCATTCTGAACTTCTCTCAGTTAGCTCGACCGTTGACGCAGCTTACCCGCAAGGGTGTGGATTTTGAGTGGTCCTCCGAGTGTGAGGAGAATTTCCGTGAGCTTTGACGGCGGTTGACTTCTGCGCCGGTGTTAGCATTACCGTCAGGATCTGGAGGGTATGTAGTTTACACGGATGCTTCTCTTCAGGGGTTAGGTTGTGTCCTGACTCATAATGGGCATGTGATCGCATACGCTTCTAGACAGCTGAAGCTTCACGAGGAAAACTACCCAGTCCATGATTTGGAGTTGGCAGCCATTGTGTTCGCTTTGAAGATCTGGCGTCATTATCTGTATGGCGAGAAATTTGAGATCTTCACCGACCATAAGAGTCTCAAGTATTTGTTCACTCAGGCGGAGTTGAACATGAGGCAGAGATGTTGGATGGACTTGCTTAAGGACTATGATTGCGAGATTAAGTACCATCCGGGAGCTGCTAATCTCACCGCTGATGCTTTGAGTCGCAAGGTGCGACTATCCGCACTTCAGACTTGTTCGATGTCTAGTGCGATCAGTGACTGTTGTACTTCAGGTTATACCTTCAAGCATAAGAAAGGTATGCAGAGTATCGAGATGTTTGCGATATTATCTGAGCCAGCCTTGTATTTGCGGATCCAAGATGCTCAGATGTCTGATTCAAAGACCCAGCGTTTAGCTCGTCTAGCTAACGAGGGTAGCTCGTCTGGATTTCATTATCAGTCAGATGGCTTTCTGTGTTTGTCTGGTAGGCTTGTGATTCCACAGGATGAAGAGTTGCGAGAGGAAATTTTATCTCAGGCACATCGCACTAAGTTGAGTATTCATCCTGGGAGCAACAAGATGTACAAGGATCTACGTACTCGTTTCTGGTGGAAGGGAATGAAACACAGTGTTTATCAGTTTGTTTCGAGATGTTTGGTGTGTCAACAGGTCAAGGCAGAGCACCGACGACCTGGAGGATTGCTTCACAATCTGCCTATTCCTGAATGGAAATGGGAGTTTATCACTATGGACTTTGTGACCCATTTGCCGGTATCCCCGAGGAACTGTGATGCTATCTGGGTTGTGGTGGACCGACTCACCAAGTCAGCGCATTTCATTGCCTATAGCCGAGAGTACTCTGTGGATCGCATGGCACGGATGTACATTCAGGAGATCGTTCGACTTCATGGAGTGCCTGTGAGCATTGTCAGCGATCGGGACCCCAGGTTTACTTCTAGATTCTGGGGGAGTGTTCAGCGTGCGATGGGTACTACTCTCAGTTTGAGTATAGCCTATCATCCAGATTCTGATGGTCAGTCAGAGCGCACTATCCGTACGTTAGAGGATATGTTTAGAGCGTGCGTCATGGATTTTGGTTCAGCCTGGCAGGATCATTTGCCGTTGATCGAGTTCGCTTACAACAACAGCTATCACACTAGTATTGGGATGGCACCTTTTGAGGCGTTGTATGGGCGACGTTGTCGTACTCCACTCTTCTGGGAAGAAGTGGGGGAGAGACAGGCTGAGGGACCGGAGTTTATCCAGCAGGCGATAGACATTGTTGATCAGATCAAGAAACGAATTAAGACTGCACAGGATCTTCAGGCCAGCTATGCTAATATCAAGCGTAGGCCTTTGCAGTTCGAGGTCGGGGAGAAAGTGTTTCTGAGAGTGTCACCTTTCCGCAAGATTCTCAGATTTGGCCTTAAGGGCAAGTTGTCTCCCAGATTTATCGGTCCGTTTGAGATCTTAGAGAGCATTGGCGATTTGGCTTATCGACTAGCATTGCCACCGCATCTATCCAGTATTCACGACGTGTTCCACGTATCTCTGTTGCGACGGTATGTGGCGGATGAATCTCATATTCTGCAGCGATCTGAGGTTCAGGTAGACAAGGATTTGACTTATGTTGAGAAACCTCTTCGTATCCTTGATTATAAGGATAAGGTTTTACGGAACAAAGTCATTCCTTTGGTTTTAGTTCAGTGGCAGCGCCGAGGCACTGAGGAAGCTACTTGGGAGCTTGAGGACAGGATGCGTAAAGACCATCCTGAGTTGTTTTGATTTCATTCTTTAAGTTGTATTCAGTTGCAAACTCTGTAAACGTTTGTTTGAATAAAGAATGTTTCTGATTTCTGTATTTGCATTCGGTACTTAAGATCTGATTTCGAGGACGAAATATCTTAAGTGGGAGAGAATGTAGTAGCCCGTGCCCTAATTGAGTAATTAAAGGATTAATGCTAATTAATTGAATTAGGCATCGGACGGATCGGAAGCTCCGAAGGGACGATCGGAAGCTCCGATCGGGATCGGAAGCTCCGATGAGGATCGGAGGCACCGATGATATTACGTCATCCATGACGTGTGGCTGGATCGGATGCTCCGATCAGGATCGGACGTTCCTATCACCCCTATCCGAAGTCAACAAATGATATTTTGACACGTGGCAGATCAGGATCTTCGGAAGCTCCGATGGCAGGATCGGACGTTCCGATCGAAGTTCGGACGTTCCGATCGAGGATCGGAGGCTCCGATCGTTGTCTATAAATAGAAGGCCGAGACTTCATTTATCCTTGCCAATTCCGGATTTCCTCTCTATTTCTAGTCATATTCGAGCTGTTCTAGTCTTCTTAGGCTTGGTCCGAAAGTCGGAGAGGCGTTCGATAGTCGTAGCGGAGTTGTGCCCAAGTTCTGGAGGCATCGACATCAAAGGGCTAACGACGGACGAAGGTATAGCTTTTGCTTCCTATAAATATTTAGGAGTATGCAATAGCTTAGTTAAGGCTTTTAGAGCACTTTAATGATAGTAGTATCATTTCGCTGTGTAGGCGGACTTTAGGCTTGGACTTAGAGCTGGTAGTGCCTACCTGGTATTTGAGGTACGAAAGTACTGTTCGAGATATCCTGAATGAGTATGCATGTATTATGTGACTGCATGATTTATATGCCATGATATTATGCTGCATTCATTTGCATCTTGATGTATCTCCTTCGAGATGTCTGTAGTAGGGTTGTACCCTATCCCATTAGTGGATGGACTTCCATCGATTTGGGTCCGGCGTATCCACAGTTATCTCGGTATGGGAGCCACCTCCTGAAGCGACGGCACAGCGTGCTACATACCAGGGCCCGGTCTGTCTCTGTTATCTGATCCTTGACCTCGAGTCTATAGGGAGTTCACTTTGCATGCATGTATACTCATACTCTCGCACTGAGCGTTTTATGCTCACGTCTCGTACTCTGTATTTTCTGGACACCCTATTCCATGGGGCAGGTTTGCAATTGGACGAGGAGGGTGGATCCAGAAGGGGCTAGTCAGTGGTTGGCCAGCTGGAGCTTCGTCTAGGTTTTATTACTGTTGTTTGGGTTTATACAGCTATTCGATTTGGTTGTATATTTTGGATAATTACAGATTCCTTTACTTGGGATTGTATAATGTTATTGGTTTCCGCAGTTTTATTCTGATATCTGTTTTATTAAGTAAATTGCATGCACAAGTTCTGTTTAGTAGGTGATCCGGGTAAGGGTCACTACATATTAAGTATGATGATATATGTTATATCATGATGATTAAGCAGTATAATTATTTATTTCTTGTTTATATTCATATAATTTTAAGATCATTGACGCATAGTTATATTCATGTATTTTATATGATGTGTGCTTGTGTGTGGTTTCATGTTGTTACATAAGGATAAAACGTGCTGAGCCTTTAGGCTCACTAGATTTAAATGGTACAGGTGAGCAAAATGTCAATGAGGATAATGTGTTTTCGACTGGCGACGAGGGCGTATGAGCATCCAGATGGCTAGAACCTGGGACCATTGCTCTATGATAATTTTTATGTTGAGATTTAGAACACTCATTTCCGCACATGTTTTAGTACTTTAGATTTTTAGTATATGCATGGATGTTAGATTTAATTATATATTTTAAAGTTTTCATGAATTTTGGTGTAGAATTATTATTTAGGAATTTCATTATGGAATTTTTATAAATGATTATTTAGTAATTAATGTTAGGTATTGAGTTGCATTCATGAGATTTTTATTATGATTTAGTTATTAATTTTATGCATTTATTTGCATCTAATATATTTATATAGTGTATATTAAGTTGTGTAAATGTATTTGAAGTATGATATATATATGTATGGGCATGTATATATGTATTAATATTATTTTATAGTAAAGAAATAAATTAAAGTATAAAGTATATTTTAAAAAACAATTAGTAGTAGAGGTTAGGTCGTTTCAATATTAATATGCTTATTATGTATGAGTATGGAGATATTATTTTATCAAACGAGTCGGGACGGGTGACTGACTGCATTTTAGAGATGAACATGATAAGTGCATTTTGTGCACTTAATTTGTATATGGTTTTACTTGACTTTTGGAATTTTTTGGTAGATATTGCGTGAAATTGTGGTTGTTTTTGTGTTTGTAGGAAGTTATGGATTTTGATGTGTTCAAGTGGAAATAAGCTTACAAGATGGAAGTTTACAAGGAAATTCAAGAGTTAGAAAAGTGAAGAAAAAAGGCTGAGTTCGAGCTAGAGGCGCGCCCGCCCTATCCTTAGGCGCGCCCGCGCTGTTAATGAAGAGTTCGAGATAAAGAGTTGAGCTGGGAGCGCGCCCGCGCTGACACTAGGCGCGCCCGCGCCATTGAGGAATTTTTAAAAGCATGTTTTGCGAGTTGAGAGGGCGCCCGCCTTGTTTTCGGCGCGCCCGCGCCGTCGTCTGTTTGGAATTTTAGAGTCCGATTGTTTATGGAAACTTGGGGGATATCTTTGGTATTTTTTTGGACGATTGTTAGGTCATATTTAAGGGATTTTTCGGAGTCATAAGAGGGATCTATCAGCCACCAATACACACAATATTCGAGAGAGCACTTCTGTGAGTTTTTGGAGTTGAAGAACTGAAGATTTCTTGGAACGAAGACGAAGACTTTTCGACCGGACACGGAAGAAAGACTACGGCTTTGTTTCTTATTTTTATTTTCTTTTGATTGTTGAATTATGTTTGAGATATTAAACATTATTTGGTTTTTATTGAATTCAAGCATGAACTAAACTTTTCTAGTCTAGAGGTTGACGTAGCTTGGTTGAGACATATTCATGAATCTTTGATTTTAATAAATTGAATTTCTATAGATTAATTGTGTTTCTAGAATTGAATGTCTTCTCAATTTATTGGCCATAAATTGAGTTGTTATATTTACTTAGAATCATTGCTCGAGAGAGGGGATTTTGAGTAGGATCAATAGGAACTACACTGTTAATTGTTTATATAGCTCGGGAGAGTATATAGCTTTAATAGAACCTTTAAGGAACATCATTTTACACATATCACTACATCTAGATTTTTAATAGGGATATTGAAATCGAATTGTAAGTTGATACACTCTATTTGTTGCTCGGGAGAGGGGAATAGAATAATCTAAGTGTTTTTGGTTATTAATCGAAGGAAATTCATAAAATAGATTAATTAGGATTGAATATTGTTGAGACCAAGTGAAATCAAAACCTCTGGACTATTTTTCTCTGATTGATAATTCCTCAAAATTTGTGTGTGTGTGAGCTGAATAATTTCTATTTATTTATTTTATTTATTCTGTAAAACTCTTGAAGTTTGATTTTCTAGATAAAATTAAGACTATTTTAATTACAAGTATTGAATCTTTTCATTTTACTCCCTGTGGGATCGACACTCTCTCTTTCACTATACTAAAACTTGACACTCGTACGCTTGCGAGAAATTTTCACAACAAGTTTTTGGCGCCGTTGCCGGGGAGTAATTTTGATTATTTTTTAATCTTGTTACCAATTAGTCGAAGTTTTAATTTAGAGTTTTTCTTATTTTAATTTAAGTACTAATAAATTGTTATTGTTCTTAATTGCAGTTTATGCGAAGATCTCAAAGTGCGAATTCTTTGCTCTTTGATCCAGAGATTGAACGAACTGCAAGAGCTTTGAGAAAAGCTAGGAGAGAAGAACAATTAAACATGGCTGAAGAAGATGTCAATGAATTGCCTTTGGTGCCAATTAGAGATCATTTCAGGCCAACGATCCAGGCTCACTATTCTGGAATCACTAGAGGAACAATAAATGCCAACAACTTCGAGTTGAAGCCGGCCTTAATCAACATGGTTCAGCAGAACCAATTCAATGGAACTGCCACAGCTTATCCTCATTTACACTTGCGCACTTTTCTAGAGATTACTGATACTGTTAAAATAAATGGTGTTTCTGAGGATACAATACGCTTACGGTTGTTTCCTTTTTCTCTTAGGGACAAAGCACGGAGTTGGCTACAGTCATTGCCACTAGGACGCATAACAACTTGGGAGGGCATGGCTGTGAAATTCTTAGAGAAATTCTTTCCACCATCCAAGGCAACCCAGCTAAAGATTGAGATCAGTACCTATCAACAGCATGATTCAGAACAACTATACGAGGCATGGGAAAGGTACAAAGATTTGTTAAGGCGTTGTCCTAATCATAATTTTGCAGATTGTGAAGAACCAGTGACTGAAGAAATTATGGTTGAAGAGCCCAAGAAGGAAGCTGAATCTAAACCGATGTACAAGCCACAACTTCCTTATCCACAGCGGTTTAAGAAGAAGGCACTTGATGAGCAATTTTCCAAGTTTCTAGATATCTTCAAGAAGATACACATCAATATTCCATTTGCAGATGCCTTGGAACAAATGCCTAATTATGCAAAATTCATCAAAGATGTAATGTCTAAGAAGAGGAGATTGCAGGACAACGAAGTGGTGAATTTGACAGAAGAATGTAGCGCAATCCTGCAGAAAAAATTTCCACAAAAGTTGAAGGATCCAGGGAGTTTTACTATCCATTGTTTTATTGGTGGTTCTAAGGTAAATAGAGCTTTATGTGATTTAGGAGCCAGTATAAATTTAATGCCTTTTTCTGTTTACAGGACTTTGGAGCTTGGAGAAGTCAGGGCGACCACCATCACATTACAGCTGGCGGATCGGAGTATCACATACCCACGGGGTATAGTGGAGGATGTTTTGGTAAAGGTCGATAAGTTCATATTTCCAGCAGATTTCGTGATTTTGGATATGGATAAAGATGAAGAAACTCCCTTAATTTTTGGGAGACCTTTTTTAGCTACTGCACGCACATTGATCGATGTACACAAGGGAGAACTCACACTTCGAGTTGGTGATGAAGCGGTGATTTTTAATATTTATCACACCATGAGGGGACCAAATGAGGTGGTAAGTACATGTAAGAGCATTGAAATTATTGATTCTCATAACTCTTTTTCATGTGTAGAAAGTACGGATCCGCTCGAACGATGTTTGGTGGCAGACGAGATGGTTGAGAAGGAAGAGGATTGGGAGTTACATGAACAAAAAGTATTCCTAGGCAGCGCGCCGAAATAAAAAATGGTGAGGTCTAAGGAATCTGAAAATTTGGAAAATAGTGCACCAGAGGTATCCCCTGAAACTCATTATCTGAAAGCATTTCCTGCGCACTTATGTTATGAATTTCTTGGTGAAAATTCTACTTGTCATGTTATTATATCTGCGCATTTGTCTGCTGTAGAAAAAGATAAGCTGTTGAGAGTTCTGAGAAATTTTAAAACCGCTCTAGGATGGTCAATTTCTGACATTAAGGGTATTAGTCCAACAATTTGCATGCATAAAATTTTGATGGAAGAGTCGTATACTCCTTATTTTGATCATCAGAGAAGGTTGAATCCCGCCATGAAAGAGGTAGTTAAGAAAGAAGTTTTAAAGCTGTTGAATGCGGGAGTGATTTATGCTATTTCTGACAGTAGTTGGGTATCTCCTGTTCAAGTGGTGCCTAAGAAGGGTGGGATTACTGTGGTTAAGAACGAGAATAATGATTTAATCTCCACACGTACAGTAACTGGCTGGCGAGTTTGTATAGATTATAGGAAGTTGAATAAAGCTACTCGTAAAGATCATTTTCCACTTCCTTTTATTGATCAAATGCTTGATAGACTTGCTGGTTATTGCTATTACTGTTTCTTAGATGGTTATTCAGGCTATAATCAAATTGCTATAGCACCGGAAGATCAGGAGAAGACTACCTTTACGTGTCCCTATGGCACGTTTGCTTTCAGGAGAATGCCGTTTGTACTGTGTAATGCACCTGAAACTTTTCAGAGGTGTATGATGGCGATTTTTGCAGATATGGTGGAGGACGTGATGGAAGTGTTTATGGATGACTTTTCAGTATTTGGCTCCTCTTTTGATCATTGCTTGCATAATCTGTCTCTTGTTTTGCAGAGGTGCCAAGAAAAGAATTTAGTTCTTAACTGGGAAAAATGTCACTTCATGGTTCAAGAGGGCATTGTCCTTGGAAAAGTGTCATCCAATGGATTAGAGGTGGATCGAGCTAAAGTGGTTGCAATAGAGAAGCTTCCACCTCCGAAGAATATCAAGGGCATCAGAAGTTTTTGCCATGCAGGGTTTTATCGGCGTTTCATCAAGGATTTTTCTAAAATCACAAAACCTCTGTGTAATTTACTTGAAAAAGATTCTACATTCATTTTTTATGATGATTGTTTGCAGGCATTTGAAAAGATCAAGACGGAATTGACCACAGCACCCATCATGATTGTGCCAGAGTGGAAGGAGCCCTTTGAGCTTATGTGCAATGCTAGTGACTATGCAGTGGGCGCGGTATTAGGCCAAAGGAGAGATAAGATTTTCAGAGCTATATATTACGCCAGTCGCACCATGGACGCCGCACAGCAAAACTACACTACCACCAAAAAAGAGATGCTTGCAGTAGTCTTTGCTTTTGATAAATTTCGTCCATATTTAATTGGTACTAAAGTAGTTGTTTTTACTGACCATGCAGCAATTCGCTACTTGTTTGCCAAAAAGGATGCCAAGCCACGCTTGATAAGGTGGATTCTACTTTTACAAGAGTTTGATTTTGAGATCAAGGACAAGAAGGGTAGTGAAAATCAAGTTGCTGATCACTTGTCAAGATTGGAGCTAGAAGACGTGAAAGAGGAGGAGAGCATAAAGGAATTGTTTCCGGATGAACAAATCTTTGAGGTAAGTTTCTTTATTCTATGGTTTGCTGATATTGCAAATTTCTTGTCTTGTGGTGCTATGCCTCCAGAGTTGAATAGACATCAAAAGAAGAAGTTTTTCCATGACATTAAGTTCTACTTGTGGGATGATCCCTATGTTTTCAAACGTTGTGCCGATCAAGTGATTCGGAGATGTGTGGCGGGACACGAGGCAAATGAAATCTTGGAACAATGCCATTCCCCCCCCCCCCCCTATGGAGGACATTCTGTCCATGATCAATTTTTTTTCTTCTTTTTCGTGTTCACTATACCAGGATTTCTCCATGCTGCTAGAATTATAGACCATATGAAACATTCATTCAATCCTTGTTATTGATCTCACACACATCTCATTAATTATACAATAATGGGCTTCGGTTCTTGACTCTTACAAACCTTTCAGCATCTCAATGTGTTGCTTTTGTATGCATTGAAACTATATTCACCTTTTAATGATTGAAATTTATTTACATTTCCCAGGGATCAAGACTTGGATCATTATCTGATATGGATGGTTTGGCTACTAAATTTGCCAAGGTGAGCTGGTATATAACCAAAATTTGTCTAGCCAAATAAGAAACTGAAATTGGGGGAGCTGCATGTGTGTATTGAAGGACACTCCGATCCAATTCACATATGTATGTGGTTACAAGAAAAAAAGGTGAATGGCGCCTGCTATACTATTGTAGATAGATTTACTTATGTACAGACACGACTGTTAAAATAAATTCATCTTTGTTTTTCTTTTTTTAAAAAAAAATTCTTGTTAACTCTTTTAAATCCATAGCCTCTGTCGGCTTGCTATAATCTAGTTTACCTTACCGCCCTGCTTATTTTCCTTTTTTTTGCCCCATGACAATACCTCCTTGTGCTCTCATTTGGGCTCTTCGAAATTTTAAATGCATTGTTTGGTTGTCGTTATTATTTACTTCATGCTCATTTTTTGTTGAATCTAACCACTTCTTCCTAAAATATTATGTGTCATGTCCTTGAGATACTTCATCTTAACTTTATTTGATGCTTCATAAATGAAAACGGTAGTAACACTTAGTCTCTGGTCTTCCATTGCTTCTCGATTCAACGTTGAACCTTAATTGGTACTCTTATTACTGAATACAAAGAGGCAGCTAATATCTCACCTTCCATTTTTATGAATTAATATAGAAATGTCAAATCAGGAGCTTATCGATGCTGGCACACAGAGAATGGATGAAACTGACCAAGCCATTGAACTCTCCAAACAGGTAGATGAAAGTACATGGAGAATTCTTAAATATGGGTTGAAAGTCCTCTAAACTCTATGATTATTTAGGTTGTTCATCAAACAATCGAAGTGGGAACACAAACTGCTACTACTTTGAAGGGCCAAATGAGTGAAGTTTTGTGCTTTCTCTATTTTATTGTCCTCAAGTATTTCATTGCCAAATCATATCTATCTTGTTGAATATTTGCAGAATGAACAAAGGGGCTGCATTGTCAATGAACTGGACACTATCCAGTTCTCTATCAAAAAGGCATCCCAGCTTGTTAAGGAGATTAATTGTTAGGCAGGTACAATAGTTGGAATCATCAACCCTTTTTTCCTTTGACCATGTCACTTTTATACGACGTTATATGGTAACACTTTGGAAAATTTTATACCTTTGACCATGTCACTTTTATACGACGTTATATGGTAACACTTTGGAAAATTTATACAAAATGAAGTTGTCTGTCTGCCTGTGTCCACATGAGAGTCTATGGGTAGCTGCTATATGTGCAAAACTTTCTGGTCAAATCTAAGAAAATTGAAATTACTTTGAGATGCTGATTGGAAATTTTTAAAATATGGTGGTCTAGTTTTAGTTTTTCTCACGTGCGTAGTTCATTAGATTTCTCATTTTTATTGACTTTATTAATATCAAGTTCACTTTCTTTCCAGGTGGCAAGTGATAAATGCATCATGCTATTTCTATTTCAGATTGTATGTGGGGTTATTGCCATAATCGTCGTGAAGGTATTTTAATCTTTTCATTTTAAATTTGACATGAACATGATATTCATTTTTTCACCAGCAATACAAGTAGGTCTCCATTTATGCTACCCGTGTCACGTGGCCATTTTATATTATGTTTTTGCTTCTCTGCACGCTAACAATTCTTGAATCAAAATGCATCTGTGTAAGCCCTTTTCACCTGAGCTCAAATTGATATATAAATTGCTCTACTCCAATGTTGGGGTAAAATGTCTGAAGAATTGCTTCATATCGTGTTTTGAGCAGCACTTTCAACTGGTCTTTCTCTTTGTCGCAGAAAGGTGATCAGGACACTTATATTTATAGTGGATGGTTGTCTGTTTGGTGGACTAGTACATACAGTATGATTCTCTCAAAGGTTGCCTTATTACATAAGAAATATATCAACATGTACACTTACGAGATGACATCTTCCATTCGAGAATATGTGACCAAGAACAGGTACTTATCAAACCATGTATTTATTTAAAAACATTTTTCAGCTTCTCGTTTTGCAAATCTGACAGCTTTTAATCAATCACTACAAGGTGATCTTTGCATTGTTGTTCAGTCGTTTAGCTGCCAACTTAAACTTTGGTTTCAAACAGTTGATATATATTTTAATTCTAGTTTTCATAACAAGTAGTATTCTTTGTACCATAGAAATTAGGTGGGTTCATAAATTGAAATGAGTTAAAATGATTTCCATAGCAGTATGTTCTATGTTAATGAGATTCATCTTTTTTCCTCCTTTTTTAACAAGTAACTTGAATATTTACACTGCTAATTAAGCACCACAGTGATTTCTAATTATAACAATATGATTATTTTACGTGCTTATTTGAATTAATTAGAGAGTTTGGTAAATAAATAATAAGATTTTGGTTGTTTGCAGCAAATTATAATATCATTTATCGGACAATTTCAGCTTATATGAAATGGTGTATATTGATTTTTAGATTTTTATATTCAATATTTGGGAGTTCCGATGCTATGGTGATATACATTGGAATTTTTAGTACGGTTCTTGGAACTGGATTGGAACTGGATTCGATGAATTATAAATTCTGTATAATTTGCAAAGTTTAAATCTTATTGGCTCTTTCTGGCACTTATGCAGGGATATGGCATTGAAGATGGAACATTTGTTCCAGCTGGACAAACACGGGATCGTGAATCGAATCACTACTCTGTTTAATTTTACTCTTCTATTGTATTTAATTTTTTTATGTTATCGATATAATTTTCATTATTATGTTGTTTATGATACGATTAGGTGGCTTTCTTTCTTGACCCGGATTCCAATTGTGTGGTGGACTTCTTAAAAGATTTGCTGCAATGAATCAGCTCATTCAAGGTATGGGCAAGCATATTAAGTATCATTTGCTGTCCTGTAATGAAAAAGTAGATGTCAAAACCAGAAATTAAAATTCCTGTTTGCTCTAATAGAGGAGGAATCCCAAATTATAAACGTGATCACCAGAAAGCTCGTGGGCTAAGTGCATGGAAACGTGGAGGTATCATCGGTGTTGCTGCACTAACTGGAGGAACCTTGATGGCTATTACTGGAGATATACAAAATTTATCACTTATTAAATAATTGGGTAACAAAGTCATGATTGTTAAATCTAGTATCTGGAAAGAAGCTATTTCCGCATTCCTTAATTTAATGGATCAAAACTTTATAATTCCAATCGCTTAGTGATAATTGCGTAATCTCTTAGTGATAGTTTCGTCATTCGTAGTTCATGTTCTTTTAGTACTGATAAATATGTCTTTGGTTTTACTTTTTATTTTAATATATTCATATTTGTTTTATGTTTGTTTTTTTAAATAATTTACAGTATGGAGATTCAAATTAAAGGAAAAGAGATTGTTGCGGATTTTATGAAAGCTTGGGACGCTAACATGTGCTGAAGGAAGAAATCAAAGTTTTTCGAGTTTAATGCATAGTTTTTTTCTAGTGTTCATTAATTTAGAATTCGATTATTTTTATAGATTTATAATATTGAAAGACTCTATTAAATTTTATTCTACAAATTTTTGAATTTTGAGTGATTTATAATATTGAAATTTGTGAATTAATTTTTTTTTTGTTTTTTATTTGAACAAAGACAACGCTTATATATGTTGAAATTCTTTTTTGAAGCGTTGTCTTTTCCAGATACAACGACGCTTAAAAAACGTTGTCTTTGTCAGATACGACAACGCTTTTTATAAAAGACAACGCTTAAAAAGCGTTGTCTTTTTTAGATTCGACAACGCTTAAAAAAGCGTTGCCTTTTCCAAAAATGACAACGCTTTTTTCGCGTTGTCTTTGAGCATGGTCTTTTACAACACTAGCTACGACAATGCTTTTTTGGGGACATTAACAACGCGAAAAAAGCGTTGTCTTTAGCCGTTTTTCTTGTAGTGTTCTCTCTATTATCTCATATTCTCCTTCTTGTTTCTTTCTTGAATCTTCACAGTTCTTCAAGATTTTGGTAAGCTAAAGTTCCAACTCTCGTTCTTTGCGTGGTTAGCTCGTTGTCAAGACTCCGAATCAACTCCGTCTCCATTTCAAGGCAAGTATTTTAAATATTTTAAACCATCATTAAAGTTATATCTATTTTGATAAGAAATGATGTGTGTTGATGATTTTTATGCATGATTTTAAAAGTTTAAGAAGCATGAAAGCATGATGTTCATAAAATCATGATATGTAAGTCGTTCTTGAGAAATTCTTGATGAATGTTTTGTGTTGTTGGATCCTTTGAAACCTTGTGATATTTTGAATTTTTTAGATGCATTATAAGTAAGACTTTTGAGAAAAATAAGTTATGTTTGAAGTTGAATTTTTGAGGTGTTATCGGGTTGTTCCAGATTAGAGACACTAGTCACAATTTTGAAGATAAAAGCTAGTGTACTAATGCAAATGATATGAGGTTAATTTTATTTGAAATCTACCTCATTTATATACAACTTTCATATTTTGAGTTTTTTCAGAATCATTTTGGAAGATTGGTCAAAATCGCCCCGAAGTGTGTCGAGTGTTTAGAATTTCCGGCAGTGACACATCTCGGGAGAATGAGCATAACATTTTGCTGAAAAATCCAATTGAGGTGAAGTTTTAGGCATTGGAAATTTATGCTCAAGGGCTACAACGTTCATGTTTATTACATTTCCAAATTCCGAACACAAAATATGGTTTGAGCGCATGCAACATGCAACTCCAGTGAAGATCTCGCTCGAGCGCGAGAACTTGCGCTCGAGCGAGGATGTTTCTGTCCCAAAAATTTTGTAATGCATGTTTTTAAGTTTTAAATGCATGTTTATGATGTATTAAGGTTTTTTAAGAATGTTTAATAGTTCCTATGAAAAAATTTTCAAGTTTTACGACAAGAACGAAAAGAACGACTTACGTGGACCGATTACGCTATGTGATTCATGTACATGTCTAAGTTATATTCATGAAACCTATGTTCAATATAAGAGTATGATTTTTAATCATATATGACATGCATAAAGTTATCAAGTAAAGTTTTATGTTCATGAAATAAAAGTTAAGACGAAAATGATGATGTTTCAATGATGCTTCGCAATGAATGACATGTTATGATAACACAATGAAAAGATGATGGAATGATATTATGAATGATGTATGATGAATCATAAAGTATTTTGATGTCTTATGTGTCTTTGTGGTGGCAAATACGGGAATGGTACTTCGGGATGGGCGCCGGAGGGACCTTTCCAAATCTACGGGACTGGCACTTCGGGATAAGCTTCGGAGGGGCCTTTCCAATTATGAGTTAAGAGATGAAAAGACACGGGACGACACTTCGAGATAAGCTCCGGAGGGCCTTTACAATTACTTCTTGATCAGCATGAATGATGATATCAGGCCTATCATACGGTTGCCAGAAATTTCACATAATTCGTCAATTAAGAATGAATTTACGTTTATGTTCATGTTTATGTTACGTCATATTATATTGAAAAGACAATTTAAAACTTATGATTTTTATTGCATATTCTTGTTGAGTCTTTAGACTCACTATGATTTAATGGTGCAAGTAATGAAGATGACATTTATGCTTACGTAGATGATTTTGATGCCGGGCATGAGGAGGATCCAAGAGTCGAGCCGACGGGAGATGCATGAGTGTGTTCATGTTGAGTTAATGAAACTAAATGTTGTTATGTTTGATGAAGAAAATAAGTTTTATGTTTCAAATTGTCGTGATTGGTTTGTAAACTATTTTGAAATATTTTAAGTGAGGTTTGATGTATGCATACATCTTTCGAAAAAAAAAATTTCCACGCTTATTTTAAGGTCATGTTAGTTGTGTAGCTTTAATTCATTAGTGATTCTAAAACGGGTCACAACACTTACCCTAAAAATAATTGCCCCAAATTCCAAATAGTCCAAATACTCAACGCTACTATCATTCCTCGCAGTGGAGACCTCTCCACTTGCAAATATTTAGACTTGTATGTTCTTTTCTACATCATCTCCAACCGTTCTTTCAACTTTCCTCGTTTTTTTATTCAAGTCATGAATAACAATGTGAAATCCTCCAAACTAGTGAGTGTTCATTTTGCTCGTTTCATCAACCATATTCTCACTAATTTTGACATTCTCTTCGATGATCGGAGAAAATGTCTATTTTTTTATTATGATACATTCGAGCACTCTTCTATCACTAGGATGGGAATATCTTGGAATCATGTGCATCTAAATGATTTGATGATTCTAGCCATGTTTATTCCAAATTCAACCTAATGACTCAATTTTTTTATTCCTTTTTCCGAATTACCCCACTATATCCAAGTCAAGGGAATTTTCAGTTGGACCGCCTCTCAATGAAATTCCAACTTCCTCTTCTTCTCATTCTCCTACTCCGAATATCAACATCAGAGATATTCCTTCATTTGCTCCCAAGGTATCTCTTACTCTGATGGATCAATTCTCCTTTGATCGATTCATTGAGCATTTCCATCGCCTTGATTCCGCTCTCACCAACATCCAAAACACCATTGTGAAAAACCACGCCGAAAGTACTGCTTATCTTGCTCATTTGAATTTGCATGTTGAAACTTTGGAGTCGCAGTTTCATTATTTTTTGAGCCATCATCGGCCGAGGAATGAAGACCCTTAGTTTATTTATTTCATTATGTTGGTTGTATTTTCATTTCTTTTAGCATTTAGTGTAAAAGGTTTATTTATTAATGAAATTTTATTTAGTGTATTTTGTGTCTATTCTCTCTTTATTTACTTGAACTTTTTGATTATCGCAAAAAGGAAGAGAATTAATTGGTTAAATTTAAATGCATTGAAAATTTTGATCATGTATTAAGGGGGAGTTATTTAATATATTTTCTTGTTGCTTAATTTTAATGCATGTCTATTATATTTATTAACCAAGTTTTGTGATCATCAAAAAAGGGAGATTGTTACGCCTTAAACGCATATAAATCTCGAGTAGTGAGATAAATATTTTTAATGCATTAACATATCTAAAAAACTGTGTTTTGATAATTACAAAAATCGGTCATTTTTTTCTAATCGTTTAAAGAGAGAAAATGCAGATTTTAGGAATTTTTCTCAGTTGCGTTCGGAAGCTTGAACAACACCATGTTGATGTCCTACCAAAGCAGTGCTCCGAAGTTTGATCTGTAGTAGCCCGTACCAAGAATAGGTGATTAAGGGATTAATCGACACAAAATAATCAATTAGAGTATTGGTCAGAACGGAAGCTCCGTTGTAGGGAACGGAAGCTCCTATGGCGATCGGAAGCTCCGGTGTGCAATGGAAGCTCCGATAGTATTACGTCATCCATGACGTGTGGGACAACGGAAGCTCCAATCGGTAACGAAGGTTCCGATATCCTCTATCCGCAGTCAGCCAATGAGATTTTGCCACGTGGCGGATAAGCAACAACGGAAGCTCCGATGCTACATCGTAGGTTCTTATTGTGTCCTATAAATATAGGGTCGAGGCTTCACTTTTCCTTTCCAATTCCGCGAGTTCTTTCTCCTTCTAAGCATATTTTAGGAGTTTTAGCCTTCCTAGTCTTGACCCGGGGGTCAGCGAGGCATTCGGGAGTCGCAGTGGAGTTGTGCCCATGTTCTGGGGGCATCAACATCAAAGGGCTGACGACGGACGCACGTATAAATTTTGCTTTCTAAAAATATTTAGGAGTATGCAATAGCTTAGTTAAGTCTTTTAGAGAACTTTAATGCTATTAGTATAATTTGGCATTATAGCACGGACTATAGGCGTGGACCTAGAGCCGGTAGAGCTTGCCTAATAGTTGAGGTACGAAAGTACTGTTCGAGATATCCTGACTGAGTATGGATGTATTATGTGACTGCATTATTTATATGACATGATCTTATGATGCATACATTTTCATATTGAGCTATCTCTTTTGAGATGTCTGGTAGTAGGGTTTTACCCTATCCTGTTAGTGGATGGACTTTCATCGATTTGGGTCCGTAGTATCCACTGGTATTCTGGTATGGGAGTCACCTCCTTAGGAGACGGCACAACATGTTACATACCAGGGCCCGGTCTGTCTTTGTTATCTGATTTTTTGCCTCTAGTTTCAGTAGGCGGTACATTTGCATTCATGTATTTATATAATACGGTATACTCGTACTCTTGTGTTGAGCATTTTATGCTCACGTCTCGTACTTTGTGTAACTGGACACCCTATTCCATGGGGCAGATTTGCGATTGGATGAGGCAGGTGGATCCAGGAGGGACTAGGCAGTGGATGGCCAGCTGGAGCTTTGCCTAGGGTTTTATTTTGATGTATTGGATTGATACAGTATTCGATTTGGTTGTATAGCAGAATCCTTTCCTTCGGATTGTATAACGCTTATTGCTTCCGCGGTTTATTCTGGTTTACTTTTTTAATTAAGTTACTTGCATTCTTAAGTTTCTGATTAGTAGGTGATCCCGGTAAGGGTCACTACATTTATGGTATCAAAGCATGCATAGTAATCTTGGGATTTAGATTCTGTATAAATTAACCTTGAGGTAATTATGTAGATGGTGTATCACTGTGATCAGAGTGGTCGTGGTAGTGGAGGTGGACGCTGGGGAGACGGTGATCGTGATCGTTGTCGGGAGAGCCATCATCGTCATCATGATGAACATCATCGTTTCAGTATGCATCGTTTCATGCATATGGGTCTTAAGCCCTTGGTTGGAGGAGAGACTCCTGAGGATGCTGAGAACTGGTTAGAGCGCATGGACAGTTTCTTTCAAACAATCCACTCTACCGAGGAGCAGAAGATAGAGACGCTTGGTTCTCTATTGGAGGGACCAACCCGTAAGTGGTGGAGGTTCACTTCTGCACCGTTCATTGCGGCGAGAGGAGTTGCTACTTGGGCCGAGTTCCGCGTATCTTTTCAGAATCTTTATTTTCCTCTTGCACTTTTCCAGGCAAAGGCGTGCGAGTTTTGGGGTCTACGTCAGGGATCCATGTCGATTGATGAGTACCAGCAGAATTTCTTTGACTTGTTATCCTATTGCCTTGAGATTGCTGACAGCTCCGAGATGAAGTATAATTTGTTTCTTCAAGGCCTTAATCCAGAGATTCATGACCGAGTGGTGGTTGGTGATGATATGAATTATGAGGGATTGGTAAGCCGATGTCACCAGGTGGAGGATAGCATTTGGTGTAATAGTTCTTTCTCTCAGTCTAGGCTTGCGAGTTCTTTGGGTCCCCGTGCTCAGTCTTTCAAGAATTCTAGATCTACTTCTTCCTCTGGTTCCGGTGGTGTTGTTTGTTTTTGGAAGAAAGAGAAGTGTGATCATTGTGGAAAGAATCATCTGACAGACAGATGACGTAAAGCATCTGGAGCATGCTTTCGTTGTGGAGAGGTTGGTCATCTCCGGATGGATCGTCCACTAGCTGGGGGAGGCGGTTCTGGTTCTGGTTCAGGATCGGGTTCTCATACTACCATTTAGCAGAGGTCACATAGAAAGTCTGGTGGGAGCTCTCATCTGAAGCCGCGGACTTCTAGTCAGGTGTTTGCCTTGAGGCATGATCAGGGAGTGGAGGAGAATGAGAAGGTCATCGCAGGTACATTTCTGTTATATGGCATACCTGTTCTTATAGTCATTGACACTGGTGCATCTCATTCCTTCATTTCTGCACGTTTTGTTAAGAAGCATAAGTTACCATTCATTGCACTAGACATAGTGATTTCTGTTTCTACTCCGACGGGTCAATCTGCATTGGCAAAGCGTCTAGTGATGGGTTTCCCTTTAGAATTTGAAGGGAACATTCTGATAGCGAATCTCATGGTTCTTACGATGGAAGACTTTGATTGTATTTTGAGGATAGACATGTTGACTACCTACCGAGCCTCAGTGGACTGCTATCAGAGATTAGTACGCTTTCATCCAATTGAGAGTGATAGATGGTTCTTCTATGGTGAGGGAGCGCGACCTCCGATGGCGTTGGTATCCGCTTTAAGAGCCTGTCGAGCTCTAGAGTCGGGCGGGGAAGGCTACCTCATCTATGCAGTAGATTCGTCCGCTGAGAGTGTTGGTTTAGAGAGTATTCCAGTTGTGAATGAATTCCCAGATGTATTTCAAGATGAGATTCTGGGTTTTCCGCCTGTTAGGGAAGTCGAGTTTGGCATAAAGCTGATGCCGGGTACTTCGCCTATTTCTCGAGCACCGTATCGTCTGGCTCCGTCAGAGATGCGAGAGTTGAAGAATCAGTTGCACGATATTTTTTACAAGGGGTACATTCGTCCTAGTGTATCTTCTTGGGGAGCTCCTGTTCTCTTTGTGAAGAAGAAGGATGGGTCGATGCGGCTGTGCATTGACTATCGGCAGTTGAATCGAGTTACCGTGAATAACAAGTATCCTTTGTCTCGTATTGATGACTTGTTTGATCAGTTGCAGGGTACTTCAGTTTATTCCAAGATTGACTTGAGATCTGGGTATCACCAAATGAGGGTCCAAGATCAGGATATATTCATGACTGCATTCCGTACTCGCTACGGGCATTACGAGTTTCTAGTGATGCCGTTTGAATTGACTAACATGCCGGATATATTCATGGATCTGATGAACCATGTCTTCAAGGAGTTTTTGGATAAGTTTGTCTTGGTTTTCATTGATGACATTCTAGTGTATTTGCATGATGCGGATGAGCATGTTTCTCATTTGTGGTTGGTACTGCAGACTCTTCGGGATGAGCAGTTGTACGCCAAATTGAGTAAGTGTGAGTTCTGGATGGATCAAGTGGTATTTCTTGGCCATATCATATCCAGGGATGGGATTTCTATTGATCCGAGCAAGATTGAGGTTGTGCTTAACTTGTCGCGACCAACGACGGTTGCTGAGATCCGAAATTTTTTGGGTCTAGCAGGATATTATCGTCACTTCATTTTGAACTTCTCACAGCTAGCTCGACCGTTGATGCAGCTTACCCGCAAGGGTGTTGATTTCGAGTGGTCCACAAAGTGTGAGGAGAGCTTTTGTGAACTTTGACGACGGTTGACTTCCGCGCCTATTTTGGCATTACCATCAGGATCTGGAGGGTATGTGGTTTATACAGGTTCTTTTATTCAGGCGCTAGGTTTTGTTCTGACTCAGAAAGGTCATGTGATCACATATGCTTCTATACAGTTGAATTTACACGAAGACAATTATCCAGTGCATGACTTGGAATTGGCAGCTATTTTGTTCGCTTTGAAGATCTAGAGTCATTATCTATATGGCGAGAGATTCGAGATCCTCATCGACCACAAGAGTCTCAAATATTTGTTCACTCAGTCGGAGTTGAACATGAGGCAGAGACATTGAATGGACTTTCTAAAGGACTATGATTGCGAGATTAAGTATCATCCGGGAGCTGCTAATCTCACTGTTGATGCCTTGAGTCGCAAGGTGCGATTATCCACACTTCAGACTTGTTCGATGTCTCGTGAGATCAAGGATTGTTGTTCTTCAGGGTATACCTTCAAGCACAAGAAAGGTATGCAGGGTATCCAGATGTTTGCGATATTATCCGAGCCATCTTTGTATTCGCGGATTCGGGATGCTCAGATGTCTGATTCGAAGACCGAGCATTTGGCTCGTTTAGCCAACGAGGGTAGTACATCTGGATTTTACTATCAGTCAGACGGTTTTCTGTGTTTGTCTGGTCGGCTTGTTATTTCGGAGGATGAGGATCTGCGGGGGGAGATTTTGTCTCAGGCACACTGCACTAAGTTGAGTATTCGTCCGGGGAGCAACAAGATGTACCATGATCTTCATACTCAATTTTGGTGGAAAGGAATGAAACGCAGCGTGTATCAATATGTTTCGAGATGTTTGGTGTGTCAGCAGGTCAAGGCAGAGCACCGACGACCTGGAGGTTTGCTTCACAGTTTGCCTATTTTTGAGTGGAAATGGGTGCTTATCACGATGGATTTTGTGACCCATTTGCCGGTATCCTCAAGGAATTGTGATGCTATCTGGGTTGTGGTGGACCGACTCACCAAGTCAGCACATTTCATTCCCTATAGTCGAGAGTACACTGTTGATCATATGGCTTGGTTGTACATCCAGGAGATCGTTCGACTTCATGGAGTTCCGGTGAGCATCTTGGAGGATATGCTTTGAGCGTGTACTATGGATTTTTGTTCAGTCTGTCAAGATCATTTTTCATTGATTGAGTTCGCGTACAACAACAGCTATCATTGTAACATTGGGATGGCACCTTTTGAGGCGTTGTACGGGCGACGTTGTCGTACTCCACTCTTTTGGGAAGAAGTGGGGGAGAGACAAGCTGAAGGACCAGAGTTAGTCCAACAAGCAGCAGATATTTTTGATCTGATCAAGAAACGGATTAAGATTGCACAGGATCGTCAGGCCAGATATGCTAATACTAAGTGTAGGCCTTTGCAGTTTGACGTTGGGGAGAGAGTGTTTCTGAGAGTCTCACCTTTTCGCAGGATTCCCATATTTGTTCTCAAGGGAAAGCTGTCTCCTAGATTTATCGGTCCGTTTGAGATCTTGGAGAGCATAGGTGATTTGGCTTATCGATTAGCTTTGCCACCATATTTGTCCAGTATCCATGACGTGTTTCACATATCTTTGTTGCGGAGGTATGTGGCGGACCAGTCTCATATTCTGCAGTCATATGAAGTCCAGGTGGATACTGCTTTGACTTATGTAGAGAGACAGATTTGTATCCTGGATCATAAAGATAAGGTGTTTCGGAATAAAGTTATTCCTCTGGTTTTAGTTCAGTGGCAGTGCCGAGGTACCGAGGAAGCTACTTGGGAGCTTGACAGCAGGATGCGTTTTGAACATCTTGAGTTATTTCGATGTTATTTCAGTATTCTACTAAGTTGTACTTTGTAAAAGTTTCATCTGAATAAAGAATGTCTTGCGTGTTGTTTGTATGTTCTGTACTTAAGATCTGATTTCAAGGACGAAATATCTTAAGTGGGGGAGAATGTAGTAGCCCATACCCAGAATAGGTGATTAAGGGATTAATCGTCGCAAAATAAGCAATTAGAGTATTGATCAGAACGAAAGCTCCGTTGTAGGGAACGGAAGCTCCGATGGCGATCGGAAGCTCCGGTGTGCAACGGAAGCTTCGATATTATTACGTCATCCATGAAGTGTGGGAAAACGAAAGCTCCGATCGGGAACGGAGATTCCGATGTCCCCTATCCACAGTCAGCCAATGAGATTTTTCCGCATGGCGGATAAGCAACAACGGAAGCTCTGATGCTGCATCGGAGGTTCCGATTGTGTCCTATAAATATAAGGTCGAGGCTTCACTTTTCCTTGCCAATTCTGCGAGTTCTTTCTCCTTCTAAGCATATTTTAGGAGTTTTAGCCTTCCTAGGCTTGACCCGGGGGTCGGCGAGGCATTCGGGAGTCGCAGTGGAGTTGTGCCCAAGTTCTGGGGGCATCGACGTCAAAGGGCTGACGACGGACGCAGGTATAATTTTTGCTTTCTAAAAATATTTAGGAGTATGCAATATCTTAGTTAAGGCTTTTAGAGCACTTTAATGATATTAGTATCATTTCGCATTGTAGCGCGGAATATAGGCGTGGACCTAGAGCCGGTAGAGCTTGCCTAGTAGTAGAGGTACGAAAGTACTGTTTGAGATATCCTGGCTGAGTATGCATGTATTATGTGACTGCATTATTTATATGACATGATCTTATGCTGCATACATTTGCATATTGAGCTATCTCTTTTGAGATGTCTGGTAGTAGGTTTTTATCCTATCCTGTTAGTGGAATGGAATTCCATCGATTTGGATCCGGAGTATCCACTGGTATTTTAGTATGGGAGCCACCTCCTAAGGCTACGGCACAACATGCTACATACCAGGGCCCGGTCTGTCTTTGTTATCTGATTATTGGCCTCTAGTTTCAGTAGGCGGTACATTTGCATTCATGTATTATATAATACGGTATACTCATACTCTCGTGCTGAGCGTTTTATACTCACGTCTCGTACTTTGTGTATCAGGACACCCTATTCCATGGGGCAGGTTTGCGATTGGATTAAGCGGGTGGATCCACGAGGGACTAGGCAGTGGATGGCCAGCTAGAGCTTTGCCTAGGGTTTTATTTTGATGTGTTGGATTGATACAGTATTCGATTTGGTTGTATAATTATTTGGGTATTGCAGATTCCTTTCCTTGGGATTGCATAACGTTTATTGCTTATGCATTTTATTCTGGTTTATTGTTTTAATTAAGTTAATTTCATGCTTAAGTTTTTTAATAGTAGGTGATCTCGGTAAGGGTCACTACATGATCGATGGTTCCGAAGTCAATGATAACAAAACCAATTTGAATTTTGAATTTGAGCGGAATATGAAGATCGAACGATCCAAATATGAGACCGTTGGATCCGATTCTGAAGCAAAAAATCTAGAATTTGATTGCACCAGATCGAAAGATCCGAACCGGGGATGGAAGGTCCGAACCAGCTCTTTTTTCAACACTATAAATAGGTCATTCCAAATTCATTTGAAAATACACCATTAGGTTTCAAAGCATTGTTCCCTTGTGTTCTTCAATATATTATTTTATAAGAAATCATAATATTGTGATCGTGGTCGTGATCATTGTAATCTTTGAAAGTGTGGTGCTTGATTGTTTGTGGATATCTTTGCAGTCCTCAAGGCCAAGAAAAGTTCTAGTGATACCTTGGTTAATTGACCTAAACCGCGAATGGGAGACGTAGACGATTCATCGTCAAAATTCCATAACAAATCTCTTCTATTTTACTGCTTTATTTATTTTCTGTCATTTTATTTGCTTTAATTTTTGCTATTCTTTTGGTTGTCCAAAAACTCTTCCACTTGCATATAATTTAAACTTTGCAAATTCAATTTAAAAATAGCTAAAGAGGCTAAAGAACCCAATTCACCCCATTTTTAGGATCACACAATTTCTAACCTATCTAGTAGCACCACTTTGGCTATCCTCCTCAACATGCACCTTGAAAATTTATACATTAAATAATGATTCACATTCCACTGGATATTGTTCAACATCTACATCATCAATCGTGGGAGTATCATTATCCGCAATTTTCTCAACTTCAAATTTAGATTCAAGATCAATTAAAACTTTGGATTCAAGCTCTAGAATTCATCCCTATCACCACCTCACTTTTACATTGGCTAATGTCATTTCCAATAGCTTGACACCAAAAGAATTTAATATCACAAGTAAAACTATAGAAAATTTTAGATGTACCTTGATATCCATTCTTGGGAACTTCATGCTTTGAATTCATCAATGTTCTAGCCACGATTTTCTCTTCTATACTCGACCTCTATGTGGTTGTCTCATACAAGTCACATCCACCACTTCTATCAACTCTCACATCATAGTGATTAGGAACAAAACTTTCCGTCGTCAATCTTTTCATCTCATCTCATGTGACTATAGGTATCTTTTCACATATTCTCCTACTCAAAACCAGTTGATCCCACCAAGTGATAGCATAGTCGATAAACTCAATTGTGACATGTTTAACCTTCTTAGCCTCACGATACATATGGTATTCAAATACAATTTCTAACCTATTCTCCCACTCTAAATACGCCATGGGGTCAGATTTCTCATGAAACAAAAATGAATTTTCATCTTAACACTACCCAAATTATTCTTTCACCGATATTTCTCTCTCCATAGAAAATATCGTCATGCCTAAACATACCTAAATCCAAAAATAATTCTCTATCCCTAATGAATCTTCTCCCTCACCACAAATACCTCACAGTCGCTCCGACAAAGAATTCTACACTCAAGTATTTTACTAAAATTGAGAATTCACTATTTGGGTACATTTTGTAGCTTGATTACACCAAACTCACAAGTTCAACCTTTTGATGCCTACAACCAACTCACGTGGACCACACAAAAAACAAATGACTTGGAAGATCCGAATATGAATCAATATATAATATCAAAAAGAAAAATTTTAATGCTATATGGGCACTAAAATTTTAACCACTATATTTATAAAAACTTTTTTTTCTTGGATTTTTTGCCCTTCTTTTTACTGAATTCATCATTTTTTTACTATAACGATATGAACGAATATCGAGACACAAAAAACAAAAACTCGAGAAAAAAAAATCAAAAAATAGAACTTTGAAGAATCCTTGTGTTTCTAGGAAACGATAATAAACCAAAGATATTGAAAGTGTAACTTATTTGTATCAAAATCTTTGCTCTTGATACCAAATGATGATTCTTAGTAAACATGAAAATTAAAAACGAACTTGATGTAGTCGCACCCTCAATTCCATGAACAAAAAGGATCATGTAGTTTTGTCTCAATATTTGAAACAATTAATGACGAGAAATTCACGATGAGAAACAATTAATGATGAGAAACAATTAATTACGAAAAAAACAATTAAATTCAAGAAAACTATCAAAGAACTAGTTTTTGACAATTTACGATGAGAATCAATCGAAAAATGCCAGAAAATAATAAACTTTGATAAGTTTTATTTTGAAGAACAAAGCCAAAGCTTCAACAAAATGTTAGAAAGAATTTTTGATAAAATTTAAAATAATCAATAATAATAATAAACATTCATGTTTTCTTAGTCTTAAAATTTATCTAGTGATAAAAGATAACAATAAAAAGTTTCCTAGTATAATAAAAATCTAACTAGGTCATAAAATAAATTGTGCATGTGACACACACTAACATACCCAATTGTGTGTATGCACGGATGTGGCACGAGGTCCATGAATTTGTCCATGCACAGGTCCGCGTGGGGGTCAGTGCATGAGTCCGGATGCTGACGGCTTCTGAATGCAAAATTTCACGGACGTGTGCACGGAATCCGGGTATGGTCCATGTATTCTTGGTAATTTAGCACTTGATTCACGTTGAAATGCTCTCCAAATTGGTTACAATTCTCTCCAAACCCTTTGAGTCTTGACATCATGTTTCTAAGAACTTTTTGATAGTTTATTATGAATCCTTGAAGTGCCTCATTAAACTTTATGCTCCTTACCCTTGTTATTGATCCTTCTAGAAACTCTAATGGATGCCATAATTTCTTAAAAGTTTGATCACATCGAGGAACATCCATGATTGCATCACCTTGGATGGACGCCCTATTGAGATTCATGCATACAAGCTCAAGCTCAATTTTCAATATCCCTTGTTGGCCAACATCGTGTCCAAAAATCTTCTCACCCGGATAGGTTCTTATGAGAAGATTATCTAGGATAAGTTCCAGTACATGCGCGTGATTGCCTCCAAAATCAAGGTGAATAGGTTCGACCTATTTAGTACCCTTTGTGAGAAAACTAGGGGGAAAGGTCAATCAGAAGGATATTTTTTTGCAGATTCGCCACATTCTCGGTCTTTTTGGGGTTGAATTTGATGGAACTGAACCTCTGCACCCATCCAAATAGATAAATGTGCCCAATATCCATAAGTTCTTTAAGAAAAATGAAGTTTCTGTGGATGAGCTCCGGGAGATCAAGCGAGAATTGGGGCTGAGAAGGAGGCTGCAGCCAAGATGAAGGCCACTCAGCGCAAACTAAGATATGGTGTTTCAAACTGACTCCAGAGAGGAGATGGAAAACACACCTCTTTGTCAAGTTTTTGGTACTCCATTGCCCACCAAATATGGAGCCAATGTCACACAGGTTGACAAGAAAGGAAAGCAGGTGGGTGAGAAGCCAAAGAGGAAGATATTGATGCCTCTCTGAGGTTTCTCAACAATCCATTCCTCACCTGGTTGTTCCTCCTCACAATGAACAAACCACTCAACCCCCTTCTAAATAAACAAATCCAATAGTCCCACATGTGAAAAGGACTGCTACCACTCGACTGGCGAGTGGTATAACTATAATGAAGGAGGTGCCCCTTCAACCACCACTAGGGTGCCTTTAGTGGACCCTAAGGAAAGTGGAAAAGGGAAGATGGTCTCCCCAAAGAAAGATTCTTCAGTGGTGGAGCTTGAAGTCAATCTCACTTTGTCCCAGGTGATGAAAGTTGTCAACCGGCATATCAAGGAGTATGACTACTGGTCTCTCTATCATAGTGAAGTCCATTTTTCCAGATTCTGAAGGAGAAGTGTTTGGCCAAGTTGGTAAAACTTGAAGATAGAATGCTCTCCTACATAGAGACAGACAATGTTGAAGTTTCTCTAGGCAGGCAAAGCTTAGCGGACTTCCAGTGTAGTGACCCTTACCCGGATCACCTACTAAACAGAACTTATGCATGCAATTAACTTAATTAAACAGATATCAGAATAAAACTGCGGAATCCAATAACATTATACAATCCCAAGTAAAGGAATCTGTAATTATCCAATAATATACAACCAAATCGAATAGCTGTATAAACCCAAAACAACAGTAAAAAAACCTAGACGAAGCTCCAGCTGGCCAACCACTGACTAGCCCCTCCTGGATCCACCCTCCTCGTCCAATCGCAAACCTGCCCCATGGAATAGGGTGTCCAGAAAATACAGAGTACGAGACGTGAGCATAAAACGCTCAGTGCGAGAGTATGAGTATACATGCATGCAAAGTGAACTCCCTATAGACTCGAGGTCAAGGATCAGATAACAGAGACAGACCGGGCCCTGGTATGTAGCACGCTGTGCCGTCGCTTCAGGAGGTGGCTCCCATACCGAGATAACCGTGGAAACGCCGGACCCAAATCGATGGAAGTCCATCCACTAACAGGATAGGGTACAACCCTACTAACAGACATCTCGAAGGAGATACAGCAAGATGCAAATGAATGCAGCATAATATCATGGCATATAAATCATGCGGTCACATAATACATGCATACTCAGTCAGGATATCTCGAACAGTACTTTCGTACCTCAATACAGTGAAAGCTCTACCAACTCTAGGTCCACGCCTATAGTCTGCTCTACACTGCCAAATGATACTACTATCATTAAAGTGCTCTAAAAGCCTTAACTAAGCTATTGCATACTCCTAAATATTTATAGGGAGCAAAAGCTATACCTTCGTCCGTCGTTAGCCCTTTGATGTCGATGCCTCCAGAACTTGGGCACGACTCCGCTACGACTACCGAACGCCTTGCCGACCTCCGGACCAAGCCTAAGAAGACTAGAACAGCTCCAAAAGGACTAGAAAGGAAAGGAGAACTCGGAATTGGCAAATGAAAGTGAAGTCTCGGCCTTCTATTTATAGACAACGATCTGAACTTCCGATCCTTGATCGAAACGTCCGAACCTCGATCGGAACGTCCGATCCTGTCATCGGAGCTTCCGAAGATCCTGATCTGCCACGTGCCAAAATATCACTTGACGACTCCGGATAGGGGTGATCGGAGCCTCCGGTCCTGATCGGAGCTTCCGATCCAACCACACGTCATGCCTGACGTAATAACATCGGTGCCTCCGATCGCTCATCGGAGCTTCCGATCGTGCCTTCGGAGCTTCCGATCCGTCCGATACCTAATTCAATTAATTAGCATTAATCCTTTAATTACTCAATTAGGGCACGGGCTACTACATTCTCCCCCACTTAAGATATTTCGTCCTCGAAATCAGATCTTAAGTACCGAATGCAAATACAGAAATCAGAAACATTCTTTATTCAAATCAAATGTTTACAGGGTTTGCAACTGAATACAACTTAAAGAATGAAATCAAAACAACTCAGGATGGTCTTTACGCATCCTGTCCTCAAGCTTCCAAGTAGCTTCCTCAGTGCCTCGGCGCTGCCACTGAACTAAAACCAAAGGAATGACTTTGTTCCGTAAAACCTTATCCTTATAATCAAGGATGCGAAGAGGTTTCTCAACATAAGTCAACTCCTTGTCTACCTAAACCTCAGATCGCTGCAGACTATGAGATTCATCCGCCACATACCGTCGCAACAGAGATACGTGGAACACGTCGTGAATACTGGATAGATGCGGTGGCAAAGCTAGT
Source organism: Henckelia pumila (assembly GCF_033568475.1). Classification (NCBI taxonomy): domain Eukaryota; kingdom Viridiplantae; phylum Streptophyta; class Magnoliopsida; order Lamiales; family Gesneriaceae; genus Henckelia; species Henckelia pumila. The sequence goes on from NC_133120.1 coordinate 148,343,517, forward strand.
CGATAAGCCAAATCGCCAATGCTCTCCAAGACCTCAAACGGACCGATAAATCTGGGAGACAACTTGCCCTTAAGGCCAAATCTGATAATCTTGCGGAAAGGTGACACTCTCAGAAACACTTTCTCCCCGACCTCGAACTGCAAAGGCCTACGCTTGATATTAGCATAACTGGCCTGACGATCCTTTGTAGTCTTAATCCGTTTCTTGATCTGATCAACAATGTCTATCGCCTGCTGGATAAACTCCGGTCCTTCAGCCTGTCTCTCCCCCACTTCTTCCCAGAAGAGTGGAGTACGACAACGTCGCCCATACAACGCTTCAAAAGGTGCCATCCCAATACTAGTGTGATAGCCGTTGTTGTAAGCGAACTCGATCAACGGCAAATGATCCTGCCAGGCTGAACCAAAATCCATGACGCACGCTCTAAGCATATCTTCTAACGTACGGATAGTGCGCTCTGACTAACCATCAGTCTCCAGATGATAGGCTGTACTCAAACTGAGAGTAGTACCCATCGCACGCTGAACACTCCCCCAGAATCTAGAAGTAAACCTGGGGTCCCGATCGCTGACAATGCTCACAGGCACTCCATGAAGTCGGACGATCTCCTGAATGTACATCCGTGCCATGCGATCCACAGAGTACTCTCGGCTATAGGCAATGAAATGCGCTGACTTGGTGAGTCGGTCCACCACAACCCAGATAGCATCACAGTTCCTCGGGGATACCGGCAAATGGGTCACAAAGTCCATAGTGATAAACTACCATTTCCATTCAGGAATAGGCAGACTGTGAAGCAATCCTCCAGGTCGTCGGTGCTCTGCCTTGACCTGTTGACACACCAAACATCTCAAAACAAACTGATAAACACTGCGTTTCATTCCCTTCCACCAGAAACGAGTACGTAGATCCTTGTACATCTTGTTGCTCCCAGGATGAATACTCAACTTAGTGCGATGTGCCTGAGACAAAATCTCCTCTCGCAACTCTTCATCCTGTGGAATCACAAGCCTACCAGACAAACACAGAAAGCCATCTGACTGATAATGAAATCCAGACGAGCTACCCTCGTTAGCTAGACGAGCTAAACGCTGGGTCTTTGAATCAGACATCTGAGCATCTCGGATCCGCGAGTACAAAGCTGGCTCAGATAATATCGCAAACATCTGGATACTCTGCATACCTTTCTTATGCTTGAAGGTATAACCTGAAGTACAACAGTCACTGATCGCACTAGACATCGAACAAGTCTGAAGTGCGGATAGTCGCATCTTGCGACTCAAAGCATCAGCGGTGAGATTAGCAGCTCCCGGATGGTACTTAATCTCGCAATCATAGTCTTTAAGCAAGTCCATCCAACGTCTCTGCCTCATGTTCAACTTTGCCTGAGTGAACAAATACTTGAGACTCTTATGGTCGGTGAAGATCTCAAATTTCTCGCCATACAGATAATGACGCCAGATCTTCAAAGCGAACACAATGGCTGCCAATTCCAAATCATGGACTGGGTAGTTGTCCTCGTGAAGCTTCAGCTGTCTAGAAGCGTATGCGATCACATGCCCATTCTGAGTCAGGACACAACCTAACCCCTGAAGAGAAGCATCCGTGTAAACTACATACCCTCCAGATCCTGACGGTAATGCTAACACCGGCGCAGAAGTCAACCGCCGTCGAAGCTCACGGAAATTCTCCTCACACTCGGAGGACCACTCAAAATCCACACCCTTGCGGGTAAGCTGCGTCAACGGTCGAGCTAACTGAGAGAAATTCAGAATGAAGCGACGATAATACCCTGCTAGACCCAGAAAACTACGGATCTCAGCAACTGTCGTCGGACGCGACCAATTAAGTACCGCTTCAATCTTGCTTGGATCAACAGAAATCCCCTCCCTGGATATGATATGGCCAAGAAAAACCACTCTATCCATCCAGAACTCACACTTGCTCAGCTTGGCGTACAATTGCTCATCTCGAAGAGTCTGCAGTACCAACCGCAAGTGAGAAACATGCTCTTTCGTATTACGCGAATACACCAAGATGTCGTCAATAAAGACCACGACAAACTTGTCCAAATACTCCCTGAAGACACGGTTCATCAAATCAATGAATATAGCCGGCGCATTAGTCAAACCAAATGGCATCACTAGGAACTCGTAATGCCCATAACGAGTACGGAATGCAGTTTTGGCTACGTCCTGATCACGGACTCTCAACTGATGATACCCAGATCTCAAGTCAATCTTGGAGTAAATTGATGTGCCCTGCAGCTGGTCAAACAAGTCATCAACAAGAGGCAACGGATACTTGTTCTTCACAGTCACTCGATTCAGCTGCCGGTAGTCAATGCACAGCCGCATCGACCCATCCTTCTTCTTCACGAAGAGAACATGAGCTCCCCAAGGAGATACACTAGGACGAATGTACCCCTTGTCCAAAAGATCCTGTAGCTGATTCTTTAACTCACGCATCTCTGACGGAGCCAGACGATACGGTGCTCTAGAAATAGGCGAAGTACCCGGCATCAACTCTATGCCAAACTCGACTTCCCTAGCAGGAGGAAAACCCGGAATCTCATCAGGAAACACATCTGGAAATTCATCCACAACAGGAATGCTCTCTATCCCAATACTCTCAGTGAACAAATCAACTGCATAGATAAGGTAGCCTTCCCCGCCAGACTCTAGAACTCGACAGGCTCTCAAAGCTGATACCAAAGGCATCGGGGGTCGCGCTCCCTCACCATAGAAAAACCAACTCTCACTCCCTTCCGGATGAAAGCGTACTAATCTCTGATAGCAGTCCACTGAAGCTCGATAGGTAGTCAGCACATCTATTCCCAGAATGCAATCAAAGTCGTCCATCGCCAGGACCATGAGATTCGCTAACAGAACGTTCCCTTCGAACTCTAAAGGACAACCCATCACTAGACGCTTAGCCAAAGCAGATTGGCCCGTCGGAGTAGAAACAGACATCACTACGTCTAGTGCAATGCATGGTAATTTATGCCTCTTAACAAAACGTGCAAAAATGAAGGAATGAGATGCACCAGTGTCAATAAGTACAAGAGCAGGTATACCATAAAGCAGAAATGTACCTGCGATGACTTTCTCATTCTCCTCCACAGCCTGATCATGTCTCAGGGCAAACACCTGGCCAGAAGCTCGTGGCCTCAAATGAGAACTCCCAGCAGACTGTCCCTGCGACCTCTGCTGAATGGTGGCCTGAGAACCCGATCCTGAACCAGATCCAGAACCGCCTCCCCCAGACTGTGGACAATCCCTCCGGATATGACCAGTCTCTCCACAACGGAAACAAGCTCCAGAAGCTCTGCGGCACTTGTCGGATGGATGGTTCTTCCCACAGTGATCACACTTGTCCTTCTTACCATAACGGACAATACCTCCAGAACCAGAGGAAGAAGAAGATCCAGACTTCTTGAAAGTTTGGGCACGGGGACCCAAAGAACTAGTAGGCCTCGACTGAGGGAAAGACCTGTTCCGCCGAATGCTGTCCTCCGCCTGGTGACAACGGCTCACCAAACCCTCGTAGGACATGTCATCGCCAACCGCCACACGGTCATGGATCTCAGGGTTAAGGCCCTGAAGAAACAGATTATACTTCATCTCTGAGCTATCAGCAATCTCGGGGCAATAGGATAGCAGATCAAAGAACCTCTGCTGATACTCATCGATAGACATGGCTCCCTGTCGCAGACTCAGTAGCTCGCCTGCCTTCGACTGTCGGAGTGCAGGAGGAAAATACCGCTTTTGGAAAGCTGTGCGAAACTCGGCCCAGGTGGCCACTCCTCTCACCGCAACAAAAGGTGTAGAAGTAAACCTCCACCACCTGCGCGCACGCCCATCCAGAAGATAGCCAAGGGTCTCCACCTTCTGCTCATCGGTGCATTGGAAAGTCTGAAAAGTCGTCTCCATGCGGTCTAACCAGTTCTCCGCATCCTCCGGAGACTCACCTCCAACTAAGGGCTTAGGACCCATAGCTAAGAATCGACGCACAGTGAAACGCTCGTCGTCATGATGACGATGACGCCGTTCTCGATGAGGCTCCCGGTCGGCATCACCCCAACGCCCACCAACACTGCCATGAAAACTCTGGTCGTCACGATTTGACATCTACAAAAATACCTCAAGATGAGACTAAATCCCAAGAAATCTTTTGCATGCTCTGATACCATAAATGTAGTGACCCTTACCCGGATCACCTACTAAACAGAACTTATGCATGCAATTAACTTAATTAAACAGATATCAGAATAAAACTGCGGAATCCAATAACATTATACAATCCCAAGTAAAGGAATCTGTAATTATCCAATAATATACAACCAAATCGAATAGCTGTATAAACCCAAAACAACAGTAATAAAACCTAGACGAAGCTCCAGCTGGCCAACCACTGACTAGCCCCTCCTGGATCCACCCTCCTCGTCCAATCGCAAACCTGCCCCATGGAATAGGGTGTCCAGAAAATACAGAGTACGAGACGTGAGCATAAAACGCTCAGTGCGAGAGTATGAGTATACATGCATGCAAAGTGAACTCCCTATAGACTCGAGGTCAAGGATCAGATAACAGAGACAGACCGGGCCCTGGTATGTAGCACGTTGTGCCGTCGCTTCAGGAGGTGGCTCCCATACCGAGATAACCGTGGAAACGCCGGACCCAAATCGATGGAAGTCCATTCACTAACAGGATAGGGTACAACCCTACTAACAGACATCTCGAAGGAGATACAGCAAGATGCAAATGAATGCAGCATAATATCATGGCATATAAATCATGCGGTCACATAATACATGCATACTCAGTCAGGATATCTCGAACAGTACTTTCGTACCTCAATACAGTGAAAGCTCTACCAACTCTAGGTCCACGCCTATAGTCTGCTCTACACTGCCAAATGATACTACTATCATTAAAGTGCTCTAAAAGCCTTAACTAAGCTATTGCATACTCCTAAATATTTATAGGGAGCAAAAGTTATACCTTCGTCCGTCGTTAGCCCTTTGATGTCGATGCCTCCAGAACTTGGGCACGACTCCGCTACGACTACCGAACGCCTCGCCGACCTCCGGACCAAGCCTAAGAAGACTAGAACAGCTCCAAAAGGACTAGAAAGGAAAGGAGAACTCGGAATTGGCAAATGAAAGTGAAGTCTCGGCCTTCTATTTATAGACAACGATCGGAACTTCCGATCCTTGATCGGAACGTCCGAACCTCGATCGGAACGTCCGATCCTGTCATCGGAGCTTCCGAAGATCCTGATCTGCCACGTGTCAAAATATCACTTGACGACTCCGGATAGGGGGGATCGGAGCCTCCGGTCCTGATCGGAGCTTCCGATCCAACCACACGTCATGCCTGACGTAATAACATCGGTGCCTCCGATCGCTCATCGGAGCTTCCGATCCTGTTCGGAGCTTCCGATCGTGCCTTCGGAGCTTCCGATCCGTCCGATACCTAATTCAATTAATTAGCATTAATCCTTTAATTACTCAATTAGGGCACGGGCTACTACATCCAGCTTTGTGAAATCCTGTTGAGGCTTATCATTTTATAGTGTAAGAAGTATTTTGATAAAGAGAGCAAGACCGGTGGTGATGAATTCATAATTCTTGAGCAGCTAGAACACAGCGCCAACATTGCTGCAAATAAGGTTAATGAGAGACGAGCAGAATCTGAAATGAGCCCATTTCCTACTAATAAATATGTGGACATCTATATCCAAGAGGCTATGTCCATGTTAGATACCATGAGTGTTGTTGAAGAAAGAAAGGCTGAGGAACTAATATATGAGGATGAAGAGAATATCTTACATGGACTTAAAGACGACAATGTTTCTTCTCCAAAAGAGAAAGATCGACAATTTGATTCCAACGCTAATGGACTGGTCGAGAATCCTTTGCCAACCGGGGCCACTTTTACTACTGAAGCCACAACCTCCTCAACTGGTGGTTCATCTTCAATGGTTGAGGGTTACACATCTACTAGAACCAATCCATCTGGTACTCAGCCTGAGGTACCAACCAGTCCTCTCTCTCCCCTCTTAACACAAGTACATCTGAGATGGAGACCTCTCTCCCTGACGTTCTCTTAACAAAAGTGTATGAGATGGTCAAGTCTTTGACATAATTTGATCTCTTTGGGGAACAGTACATACACATGGACACTGAGAACACTACTAGACCCTGGATTCCATCTCCTGAGAATATATATGAAGAGCAGGTGCCAAGGAACTACCGGTACCGACATAAATGGGTGATGCTGATGATAGCTCTGACACCGACTCTGAAGATCTTGACAACCAGCAAGATGACAATCAAGCCAAGACCTCTACTGCCAGTGCTCAGGTGACCACCAAAGCTACTTTGGGTACAGTGTATGACCATATGTAGCAGGTCCAGTGTTGATTATTTTAATGAATGCTCTCCTTTCTACCACTGAAGTTGGCGTATATGGTGTTCATAAGGTCATCATGTGCAAGATACAGGCCTTGAGTTAGGAGACTTCAGGCCGCATTACAAAAACCAAGAATTCTGCCAAAGAAACAAATAATTCACTCGCAACCATTTCTGGCCAGTTTTCTCAGACCGAACAAAGACTAAATGCTCGAATGAAAAATTTTCAAGCCACCACTGGCACGCAGCTCACGGAACTCATTGATCACATTTCCAAAGGTGCTAACAAAAAGGGGGAAGAAGAGCCCAAACGATCGGATGAGGCTAAGAGAAACCATGAAAAAAGGATGGAGGAGGCCAAGAATAGGAAGTAAGAAGAAGACAAAAGAAAGAGAGGAGGAGGTTCTTGATGCAACTGGTTGAGAAGATAGATTTTTGTTTTCTTTTGTAGATGTAATGGGTTTTCCCTTCCTTTACATTTCTTGTAACAATGAAATTCATTATCTCAATGATATTCATTATCTTTTAATGATGTTTCTATGTGTTGTTTATTTTTGCGCTTAGGTTTTGTCATCACCAAAAAGAGTAAATTGTTAGATATCAATGTTTTGGTGATAACAAACAATATTTTGTTTTAGCATATCTAGCTATCTTGTATTCTAATACTGGTGCTCGAAAACTCATTTTGAAGATTCATCTCCTGGTCTCAAGCAGCTTCATTGGTCTCTTCCGCTCAAGACCTTTAGAAGATCTATTCACCCGCCCCAATAGCAGATAGATAACTCGATCGTCCACTCAATTGAATATTATTTGAAAGCAGTCAAAAAGATTCTTCTGATTCAATCTTCACAACTTACAAAGTGTCCAATACACTCTATCAGAAACGTTGGTTGTCAAGAAATGCACAACTAAAAAATTATCAAAAAATCAGAATGTTTTCCCGAAATGCATACTGCAACATTTGCGCACAGGATCTGCTGTAACCGTTGCCTCTTACATCTGGAAAGATACAAATACGTCATTTATTGAAGCGTACACTATATCAAGAAATGATGACAACAACAATTCTTGTGCATTAATGAGCTTACAGCCAAACATTGAAAGATCTCTTGAAAAAGTCACTATAAATAGAGGATGCATTAGAGAGAAAACACAATCAAGAACTGAACTTAACAATTTGAATGATTCTAGTTCTTGCTTAAAAGCTTGCATTCTCAAATACTTTGATCACACAAGAAAGCAATATCATTATCTGCTCAAACCAACCCTCTCTTATCAGAATTATTACAGATCTTCAGGATCAACCAAGGGTTTACTTAAAACACTCGACCGCTCAAGTCAGAAGGCTTTTGAAGAAGAAGTTTGATAGTTTGGATCTAAGGATTCAAACAGTTGTTACTATATTTATGATATACTAGGAGTTCAGATTTAAACAATATATAATTCCTAAGATTAAAGTGGGTTGTTACAAAGAAGTGGTAAAAGCAGTTGTCTTCTCGTGAGTTTCTTCCTAAATGGAAGAAGGGGAGACGTAGAAGGATCCACCGCACTTTATGTGGTTCGAATATTTTCAAAATGTTAGAACTTAGGTCTAGTTGATTAATACCTACTCGACTCTTCAATATATTTTAAAAAAACTCTTTTAAAATGTGTATTCACCCTTCTCTACACACATTTTTTATCCCAACAACTTAGTCAAAGCCTTTTGCACTTGTATTTCGTGTACTTTGTATAGATTTAGGATCAGGTTGAGTGTTGCCTGCGATTCATGTTGAGTTAGAACAAGTATGGATTTGGTTGCTTGGTTATGAGACTGTAGATTATTTTATTGTTAACTCTTCCTGATTCTTTATATTTCATAAATTAGTCTACATTCATTGTTGGCAAGTGCCAATTTTTTGTTACGTGATGTTTAATATCCGGTTGCATTGCAGATTGCTCATTTTCATCCAAAATTTTTTTTTAAAAAAAAAAGGAAAAGAAAAGGAAGAAGCTAATTGTGATCCAACAACCAGTTGAATAGGAGTCTATTGATATACGCTTTAGCTGAAAATTCTTAGAGCTTTCTGGTACATTCATTTTTTAGATATCACAATGTCTTCCTACAATTAGGATGGGCTACTGATGTTTAATTTGCACCTACATTGACATAATGTTGTTTCAGATGTACTTAAAGCTTCATTTGTTAGTCTGAAACATAAGAAGAAGAAAAAACCAATTAGTCAATAGTTTGTTTTCTGCATTTTTTTTAAAACAAATGCCGCATCTATTATGCTTTTTTGTTTGATATCCATGAAAATTAATTTAGGGACTAATTGCAAACATTTCTTCTGTGAAACTATGAGATTGCTGAAAACCCCATGTAACAAAAATACCCCTAAAAATACGTATGGACAATGGGGTGAATGCTCAAAATTTGAAAACATGGGGATGTACGTGCTCAAAATTTGAAAACAAGAGAAAGAAATTCTTTTTTCATAATTTTTTTTTAGCTACCTCAGATTTGATTTTATGTAATCAGATAATATTAATGAAGAGAAAGAGGGGGAAGGAATTTTCCCGGAACATTATCCATGAGAAGAAAGTGATCGAGATTATGAATCTGAATAGGTAATGCTTTTCCACTAACTTGAGGAATATAGAAATGCTTCATCTAAGGTTCTTTATTTGCATTCTTGGCATTTTAAATTCTTATTTATCAAGATTTATGTGGTAGGTTTGCAACGGTTTCTAGTAACAACTAGTGAGGGGGAAAAGGGTGGATTTGATCATCTCAAGGGGCCTTATTAAGATATATAAACCGATAGGTTTCTTTCATATTCATGTCCATGTAATATCCTTTAGGACAGTCTCACAATATACATATGACTGTCAAGGAATGGGAGTATAAACATCGAGTTGGAAAATATATTTAGGCATTATCATGCAAATCTTTCCGGTCCTTGAATATTCTGTGATTTATTTCAATAGAGTATATGATGTTGAAACATAAATAATTTGCTCAACCACTGCCAAAGTGCATTGTATTCTTGTTTACCTAGAGTGAGGAATTTTATGGATTGCACTATCTGAGGTTTTTGATTGGTTTTCTTAGCTATATTATACATTAATGGCATTGTTTGGTTTGATGTATTATTAATCTATGTATAACTTATCCCAATCAATTTCGCCCTATTTTTGTCATATTATTTATCTATTTATTAATTAATAATTTTACATCAATTAAATCAAATAAATTATAATCTATCCATCAAATCAATTAATGTATTAACTATTTTTTTTTATTTATTTTTAATTTACATTATATTATTTATCTATGGATTACTTATCCTATCACTCAAACCAAACGGTGCCTAATAAGATAATTTATCCTTTTGTGTCATTATGTTAAGGGTGAGTGGAGCTTAAATCATTTCAGTCTTATGTTGTACGTAGTATAGTCTATGGATGGGGCACATGCAGCTATATATAGATTCACTCAAGAGTAGTTGGAAAGATTTTCATAATGTTCTTATATAAGATAAATGGATCAAACTGTAACCCCGTAAAAACAACATAAATGCCAATTGGTGCATGAAATGAAGATTATTTATATTTCAGTGTTTGATAAGATGACCTCGAACCTTATTGCTTCTGGTAGTGTTGTATGATGTTGGTTATGGCATTGATTTTTTTTTCGTGCTTCCTCGTCGAACTTCCTTTATCATGTGATACAATTAGAAATTTATTTTGTCATCCTTGTTTTTCGGTTGTTAAATGTGACCAAAATTTGTATCAAAGAAAATAAAGGGTTGGAAAAGTCTTACTCTGAAAGTTAATTACATGGCTTCTATGTGTATCATCTCGTGACCGTATTTCTAGTTGATCAAAAGTAATTGAAGCAATTTTTTTATTAAGTTATTGAAGCACTTTTTTAAATATCAAGTAATGTTCTTTGATTGATTGAATCTTTGTTAGCCTAATTTACACAAATGTAGAGATTTTGTTTCATGGGGGTAGTGAAATCGGACGATCCAAAGTCCAGTTCGGACCATACGAACTGCTGGCAGGGACATGTATCAAACATGCAAGTTCGGACGATCCGAAGAGAAAGTTCGTACCATGCGAACTCTGCCTATAAATAGAGGGTCCAAGAGCCTCATTCAGTGCACCATTTGAACTTCTTCCTCTCTCTTTTTATAGGGTATTTTAGGTGTTCTAGTCACCTAGGTTGGTCCTAACTCGACCCTCATTATCCTCGCCAATGTTTCGATTTGAACGTTGGAAAAATCCAAGGTTCGAACATTCTCCTCCTTTTTTATTAGAATTTTTATCAGTCATGTACCTGCAAGAAACAATTAGTAATAAAAATTTTCCTCACCCAATTATCACAAGTCACTCCAAAAAAAATTCACTCACTCTCTTTTTTTCACTAAAATATATGAAAGGGCTTATGCTTTGTAGTTTTATGTGTATCAAACTCCCAAGTTTAAAACTTGTAGACACTTACAAATTGACTGACATAAACCGCACAAAAATAAAGTAACTATGAAGATTGGAGTATGACTTGAAACCAAAGATCAACAAAGAAGAATTGACCAATATATATATATATATATATTAAAAAAGGTTATATAGAAACGATACTTGCTTGTCTCAAAACCTTTTCTCTTGATACCAAATGATATGAATCTTAATAGCTATGAAAAGCAAATGCGGTTATAAGAAGAATCGCGCCCTCAATTCAATAACAAAAAGAATCAAAGTGTTTTTCCCGATCTTTAAAACAAGTAAAAATTTGGATATTCACCTCTATTTTAAAAAAAACTAGTAATAAATTATCACGAAAAACAATTGTGATTCAAGGTAACCTTCAAAAAACTTTTCTTTGACAATCCACGATGAAGAAAAATTGACAAATGCCACAAAGTTGTTAAACATTAATAAGTGTGATTTTTGACAAAGCAAAAGTTTCAATAAAATTATAGAGAGAATTTTGATAGAAATTTAAATAATCTGAATAATGTTTTTGAATAATGAATCAATCTGATTTTTTTATTGTTTACAACTTTGAAAGGTAAAAAGTAACGTAAAATATGCAAAAATATTGTTTCCTAAAGCTCTCAAACTCTCAAAAAAAAAAAGGAAATAAACATCAAAAATAACAAAATCTACCGAACACACATAAACACGCCGCACTGTGTCTGTGCACAAACCCTGGATAAGGATCTGGATATAAGTCTGTGTACCCACGGCAAACCAAACCATCAAAACACAATCACGTCCTTCTTGGGCACGGACCTCGTGCATGGTCCGTGTCTGGGTCCGTGCACCACACGGATGTGGCACAAACCCTGGACCAGGTTCCGGACCAGGTCCGTGCTTGGGTCCGGACCTGGGTCTAGCCTCTTTTGAGAGCTGATTTTGAGCAGTTTTGTGCATATCTTGTCTACTTGATCTTCATGCACTCGAATCATGTTAAAACATCTTCCAACTTGATTCTCATGCTCCTCAACACCTTCAAGACTCGGTACCACACTTGCAAACATTCCTTGGAGTGCTTCCTTGAATTGCTTGCTTTGACACCTCGTCATTGGTCCTTGTGGCAGCTCCAACAGATCCCTAACACGCTTGGCAACTTGATCATCAAGCGAACCAACCATGTTCGCAATAGGTCCTCAATATCAACAGGAGAATTCATGAGATCCAGTTCAACAGCTTTGGATTTGATAAACTACATGAACTCGGTGATGGACTGAGAGCCCTTGACCGGATTGAAAATTTGACTGAGTTATGCGGTCACGAGATGTAATATCCAGAAAATTCATAAATCTATTCATGATTTATTAAAAGAATTTTAAATGAGTTTTAAGTTATTTTATTTTATTTAATCAATATTTAATACTTATTCTTAATTAAATGATTTCATCTGTTGTGTTAAATGATTTTTAAGTTATTTCATTTTATTATTTATGATTTAAAAGAGTAATATTGATTAAATGATTTTATATTCTTAAATTGTTTTAAATTATTATTATGCATATGATTTCATGAATTGTGTCTATATTATTTTAACGATTTCGATTGAGTTGATTGTTTCAGGTCGAGTTTGATTTTAGACTCACGGGACGAGGCTAACCTACTCACGAAGTGTTAGAAAATAATTCTACGAGTGTTTTGAGTATAATATTGCTATGATTTTATTTTAATCATCGAGAGAAAAAAATCTCATTAGTCTAGTTTGAGGTGTGTTGGACTGACTACGTTTTATGTAGACAATACCCGCATGGTATTAATTCCTCTTCACCCCACTTATCTACTCCCTACCCCATCCTTAATACCCCTTGTCCCCTTGACTCTTTTCCATCCCATCATTCTTCACGTTTCTTTCTTTCCTTCATCATTCTTCTCCTTTCTCCTTTGTTTCTTCCCCTGCGGCTCTACAAGATTTAGAAATTCAAAGCTTTGTATCTCGTTCATCTTGTGGTTAGCTCGTTACAAAGAATTCGGATCAACTCAATCTTCAGTTAAGGCAAGCTTTTCAACAAGTATTTTAAGATTTTGAAATCCATTCAAGATTATAATTATTTTAATATCAAAATTTATGTTTATTTGCATTTTTTAATGGTTTATGATTTTGAAGAAGCATGAAATTACGAGTATCAAGTTATGAAGTGTTGAAATTGTGAAGCGTGGTCGTTCTTGACAAGTTTTTGATAGATGTGTAGAAAATAATGATTCTTTTGAAGATTATGATGTTATTGGAAGTTTTAAAGGTGATAAATTGATGTTTAATTGAAAGAAAATGAATTTTTGAGATTTGAAGAAGTTGAGCAATTTTGATGGTAGTTACGGTTTAAAAGTTTTGAAGCAAAATTATTTAAGATTTTAGTGTTTTGAAGTTAGTTAATCCATGTTCAATTACAAGAAAATGAGTTTTGATGATTTATGTAGTTAGGACTTTGGGTAAAAGAAGTTTATGTTTGAAGTTTGAAGTGTTGAAGTTGTGTTCAGTGGCACCGGATTACCGATATTTGTGATGATTTTGAGGATAGCATTTAGTGTACTGATCCAAATGATATGAGGTCAATTTTATTTGAAAAACAACTTATTTATCTACAACTTTCGTGTTTTGAGTTTTGTCAAAATCATTTTGGAAAATTGGCCAAAATCGCCCCGAAGTGTGTCAAGTGGTTTGAATTTCCGGCAGTGATACATATCGGGCGAATGAGCATAACTTTTTAATGCAAATTTCAATTAAGGTTAGGTTTTCGGAATTAGAAAGCCAAGAGCAAGGGCTAAACCTTTCATGTTTATCACTTTTCCAAATTCCGAATGCAAAACAGAGTTTAAGAATTCACAATCAGACCCATCAGCAGAGCATGCGCGCCCGCCCCCGAAAGGTGGCGCCCCCACGCATGGCCTTCTGATTTGAAGTTTTTTTTATGTTATTTTAGGGTCCTAAATTCATGGTTATGATCTTTTAAGGCTTCTAAAATATATTTAAGAGTTTCTATGCAAAAAGTTTCAAGTTTTAAGTCAAGAACAAAAAAGAACGACTTACGTGGATCGATTACATTATATGATGCATGTACACGTCTAAGTTTCAATCATGAAACCTATGTTCAATATGAAAGTATGATTTTTATCATCTATGACATGCATGAAGTTATTGAGTAAAGTGTTATGTTCATGAAATGAAAGTTATGACGGAAGTTACGATGAAACAATGATGCTTCATAATGAATGAAATAATATGATGAAGATGAAAGTTATGATGAAATGATAAGATGATGAAACATGAATGAATGATGTTAAGATGAAGCATGATATGACATTTTAATGTATGAAAACTCTTTTGATGTCTTATGTGTCTTTGTAGTGGCAAACACGGGATTGGTGCTCCGGTTTGGGCTCCGGAGAGGGCCTTTCCAAACATGGCTCATGAGACAGATAAGTACACGGGACTGGTGCTCCGGGATGAGCTCCGGAGAGGGCCTTTCCAAAGAACGAATGTTATGAGGCTTAGTGTCATATGCTTGTTGATCAACAGGAACTACGAATGTGCCCACTATGACGGTTGCCACAATTTCACATAATTCATCACCCCAAAATGATAAGTTTTTATGTTATGTTCATGGTTTATGTCCACGATTTGATGTTGTCCAAGTTGCATGATTTTAATTAGATGTTAGTGCAAATGTTTATTTAAGAATGAAATGGTAAAGTTTTGAGGAAATGCATGAAGTCTATTTTTAAGATTTAAAGTTAAGTAAGTTGATGTCTATGTTTAAGTTTCTTGCATATTTTAAGAGTTTTGAAGTTCTTGTTTAAGATTTTAAGTTTAAAGTTGCATGATGTTTACGTTAAAATTCTTTGAGTTCAAGGTATCATGTTATGTATGTTCAAGTCATTAAGTTTAAATTATTTTGAAGCTATAATGACATCGAGATGTATATTTTAATCTTGCTGAGTCCTTTAGACTCACTATACTTGAATGATGCAGATAGTTTAGAATTTTTGAATTAAAAATCTTTGGTAGCATGGCTGAAGAGTCCAAGAGGCAAAGACACTGCATGGCACGACAGTTCTGAAGCTCTGATGTTTTTTAAAAAAATATTTACCTAAGTTTATTTATGTTATGTTGTTACAATATTTTATGTACGATGTTTAAAAGTAATGATTTTATTATTTTCATTGTCAGTCTTTTAAATATGAGTTTTGAGGATTTCAAATGGTTCGTCTTTTAAATATTCATTTCCGTTTGATAGTTGTTAAGTGAGTTCCTCGATTGCTTTCAAATGTATTTTATTTATATAATAATTAATTGAACTCACATTCCCTTATCCTATTTAAATGTTAGTAATATGTTTTGACGTGCCGTATTTTAAATGGTTTTTGTTATAGAGTTGCATCAGTGTTTATTAGACTTCGTGAACACGGAGTCACGAGTTTTATTGTTAAAGATTTAGAGTTTAAATTCTTTTGGAATTGGTGTGATGCACTCGCAGTATGACTTTTAAGTTTAGAAAAATTTTCCCAAAATTTTCTGCAACTATTTTATTAAATGTTTTAAAATGCGGGATGTTTCAGTTGGTATCAGAGCGGTTGGCTCTGGGTGATAGTTCGTGCATGCAATTTCGCCAAGGACTCGAATGCTCCTGCCTCCATGACTGTAAGTTCAATGTTTGAAATTTTTCAATTTTGTTTTCTCTTACAGTTATGATCGAGTGTGATTTTTAGAAGAAAATTTTTCATGTGTTGAATGGATTTTGGATTTGTGATCGTGACGAACTTTACTTGATTAATAGCATCTTGAGGAAATAATGATCATTGTTCAAAGACATGAATTTAGATGAATGTTACTTTCTAAATTGGGTTAATAGTAATATCTTTTTTGGATAAATTAAGTGATCATTTTTAAATTTGAATGTGTTATACTTTGGATACTATTGTTGGAATAAAATATCTCGTGAGGGCACAGGATTTATTGATGAAAAATTTCTTCTTTGGGCATTACAGCTAAGATTATTTTTTGTTGGATGTTATACTTGCACCATGAGGAATGTAAGATGATAATTAGATTTCTGATTGGGAACCCTTGTTGTATAGTATATACTAGTTGACGAGGAATGTTCTCGATTTTTGTTTCTTTGGATTTTAAGAAGAATGATTTTGGATTAAGCTTTGAGACAAAAAAATTGTTGACATGTGAAATTACTTTTGAAATTTACAAGGTTAAGTTTGTTGGAACAAGCTTGTTTTCAAAATTAATACTTTGAATGCTAAGTTTTAGCAGATGAATTTGAGAATTTGATTGGGTTTAATTAAGCTCTATTATTACGACAATACAATATAATGGAAGAACAAGGAGTACAATCATTTGTAAGAACAAATAAAAAAGTTGGTTTGGATATTCACCGATAAATACAAGATACATGAGAAGGATAATCATGATGGTTTCAATGAATAACATTAAAAATGTCATCTTCTTCTTCTTTGAGATTTTGGAGAAATACCTTGTGTGCGAAAGAGTAAGTTGAGTGTGATTGAAATTTATTTTGTTATCATATTTATAGGCAAAAGAAGAAGAAAACAAGTCGTTTTGTTACCGTTTTCTTTGACCTTTAGCTAGCATTTGAGTAAAAATCACGTGTCTAAAGATATTGTGGATTTTTGTGATCAGAACTAAGTCGTAAAGTAGATTTGTAGCCGATTCGAATAGATATGTTTTGATTTGATAAGTATACAATTCCAAATAAGAACGATATATAATATTTTGTTTATCAGAGTGCACATCAGATGTATGACTTATGAGGCCATGATATTGGGAATTAGACATGTAAGGGTGTGATTGTATGGATTAGTTTAAGAAAATTTATATGTATTTTTGTTGATATTAATCAGACAAATTTCGAGGACGAAATTCTTTTAAGGAGGTTAGATTGTAATATCCAAAAAATTCATAAATCTCTTCCAATTTCATTCCAAACCCGAATTTTCAACCCAAATCTAAAAATGTAGAAAATACGAATTCGATATCAATTCACCAACTCAAAAAAACCCAAAAATCAAACTGATGCGATCATGGATGGCTCGCATGCTGATCAAGAGCCTAAGGATCCGTTGGAGATACCACGAGGACCGGTTACGAGAGGCCGAGCTCAAAAGTTTAAGGAAGCACTTCAATCTTTGTTGTTGAAGACACAAGAGGGCATTGGAATTCTCGATATTCAATTTGGAGGAAGTTATAATCTTATTGAGGTCAAAAGAGGTCAAGAAAGTGAAGAAATGGAAGACCCTGCTCGAGGCCAAGGCGCGCCCGCACCCCAGACTCGCGCGCCCGCGCCATTATTTTTCGGAAAAGAAGCGCGCCCGCGCCTCCTGATCGCGCGCCCGCGCTTACGGAAACCAAATTGACGATGTTCTTGCGAACCATAGGCGCGCCCACGCTGCCTGAGCGCGCGCCCGCGCCGTGTCATGCGCAACAAAGGCGCGCCCGCCCCGAAGCCTTTACACACACCGAAGGTGTTTGTGTGTGTGTTTGGGATTTTTAATATTTTGGTATTGTTTTGTTTATTTTAGGTTTTTTATTCCTACTAGGAAACTTTAGGAGATATCTTCGATATCTTTTTTATTTATTTTGCGTTATCTTTCAATATTTTGGGTTGTAATATAAATACTACAACATTCATTATTTGAAGGAAATAATATTTTCATATTATTGATTATTCAATACAAAATTCTCTTTATAATTTTATCAAAGCTTTTGCTTTACCCAAAATAAAACTTATCAAAGTTTCATAGCTTTGTGGCGTTTGTCAATAGATTTTCAATTGGGTTGTCAAAGACAGGTTCCTTTGAAGGTCTAATTGAATCTTTGATTGTTTTCTATCGTGAATTCTCTGTTGCTAGTTACAGGTTCAACTAGAGGTGGAGATTCCAAAATCTGTTACTTGTTTAAAAGTCGGGACAACATTATTGAATTCTTTTGTTATCGAATTGAGGTGTGATTTGTTGAAATCGTGTTGCCTTTCAAACATAAGATTCATATCATTTGGTATCAAAGCAAAGGTTTGAAACAAGTAAGTTTTCACATCTTTGTGACTATCTGTTCTTCGTGTTCTTCGCGTTCTTCGTCCTTCTTCAAGTTATCTCAAAAAAAAAAAATTCAAAAAAAAAATTAAAAAAAAAATAGAGACCGAAAAAAAACTTCAAAAAAAAATAATAATAGAAGAAGCAAGATAACTTGTGGACAATTTTCGTTCTTGTTCATTCTTGGATGCAAGTCAAAATTCGAGCATCCCTAAATTTCTTCTTCTTGTTTTTGTCAATCTTTGAGGGTCGATCTTCAAGCGTCTAAAAGTTGTGAACTTGAGAGTTTGATTCACTTTTACACAAAGAAAAAGCCTACATAAATTGAGTGGAAAGAAAAAGAGTGTTGGAGTGATTCGTTTGGAGTGATCTGTGAGAACTTGTGTGAGGAATTTTACTACTAACCTTTTTCTTGCAGGTACCATGAATCCTAATAAAGATGCTAGTGAAAGTGTGAACCAAGGAATTTCCAAGGTTCAAATGGATGCGTTGATGGGTCAATTTACTAGGGTGATGAGGTCGGAGTTGGAACCTCTTCATGTGAGGATGAGTAGATTGGAGGAGAGTAGTGGTAGTGGAAAAAAAAATAAAGATAGGAAGGGAAATAATTTTGAAGGAGATGAGGAGAGTTTTGATGAGAATTGGGATGGAGGGAGAAGAGTACATGAGGTTAGACATAGGCGAGAAGCGGTACGAGGAAAACATACGGAGTACAGTAAGGAGGATGGAAATATTAGTAGTATTAAGATGAAAATTCCAGCGTTTCATGGGAAGTCTGACCCGGAGGCGTATTTGGAATGGGAGAAGCGTGTGGAGTTTGTGTTTGATTGCCATCACTATTCTGACCTTAAGAAAGTGAGGTTGGCAGTGGTTGAGTTTGTAGACTATGCGTTAATCTGGTGGGATCAATTAGTGACCACTAGAAGAAGGTGTGGAGAGCAGCCTATTGAGACGTGGGAGGAGATGAAGCGTGTCATGAAGAAGCGGTTTGTGCCTAACTATTATTATCGTGACATGTACAGACGATTACAAACTCTGAAGCAAGGTCCAAGAAGCGTGGAGGATTACTACAAGGAGTTGGAAACCACAATGATCCGGGCCAACATTGAGGAGGATAATGAAGCTACAATGGCCAAATTTTTGTGCGGTTTGAATAGAGAAATCCAAGATCAAGTGGAGCTTTGCCACTGTTTTGATTTGGATGAGATGGTGCAGACAGCCATGAAGGTGGAGCAGCAGCTCAAGAGGAGAGGAGCTGGTCGACTTCCTACTGGTGGAGGATCGTCAACTCCTTGGCATCCAAACGTTGCAAAACGGGAGGACAACAAGTCGGTGTCCAAGCCAAAATTTGACACCAAATTGGAGGCACCAAAACAAGTGGGTAAAGGTACACCTGAAACTACTAATACTCATTCTAGGGATATTAAATGTTTTAGATGTCAAAGACTTTGTCATATTGCCAGTCAGTGTCCTAATAAAAAAATTATGATTATGAATGCTGGTCGTGAGATTGAGTCGGAGAGTGAGGATGAGAAATATGATAGTATGCCTGCGTTGGAGGATCCTAATGAAGAGGGATATGATGCGGTGGTTGGAGAACTGCTAGTGACCAGGAGAGTGTTGAATGTACAACAAAAGGAGGAGGAAGAAACTCAAAGAGAGAATTTATTCCATACTAGATGCTTTGTGAATAACAAAGTATGTAGTGTTATTATTGATAGTGGGAGTTGCACTAATGTAGCGAGTTATGAGCTGGTGGAAAAGTTGAGTTTACCTGTTATAAAGCATCCTCAACCTTATAAATTTCAGTGGTTTAATGATAGCTCGGAGGTGAGAGTGCATAAGCAGGTGGTAGTACCGTTTTCCATTGGTAAATATGTAGATGAAGTGTTGTGTGATGTGGTGCCTATGCAAGCTTGTCATATTTTGTTGGGTAGGCCGTGGCAATTTGATAGAAAGGTGATACATGACGGTTTTAAAAATCGTTATTCTTTTACCTTGAAAAAAGAGCCTATTGTATTGTTACTGATGATTCCAAAGCAAGTGTTGGAGGACCATTTGAAAAAAAAAAATAAAGAAGAGGCCGAAAAAAAGAGTGAACAAAAAAGTGAGATGGCCTTAGGAAAAAATATTGAGAGAAAAAAAGATGAAAAAAAAATTGAGAGGAAAGAGACCGATAAAAAAATATTTATGGCCCAAAAGAGTGAGTTGCGAGAGATTTTACATGAGCATACTCCACTTGTGTTGATTTTCTATAAGGAGTTTCTCCTTAACATAAGTGATATTGTGACGCCTAAAATCCAATCTATTAAATCGCATGCATTAATTTAATAAATATTAGGATTTTTAATTTTTTTTAGTTTATGTGATTTAAATTCCTTATTTGAATTACGTGCTAATAGAATATTTTATTATTTATTCAAATGATTTTATTTTACTGACTATTTGATTAATGTTTTTAATTGTTTAAGTTCATTTGTCTAATTGATTTTTTATTGCGCAATTTAAATTGTTTTAAATATTTTAAAAGTTTAAGATTGCATACTTAAATTATTTTAATTTTTAATTTTTAATTTTTAATTTTTAATAGTTTAGTTTATTCTTTTAAATTATTTTAACTTTTTAGTTTATTTATTTAAATATTTTTGAGTGTTCAACTTATTTATTTTAAATAGATTATGTTTAGCGGTTAATTGTTTTAAATTATTTTAAATGTCTAGCTTACCTATTTAAATCCTTTTTTTTATTTGTCTAAATTATTTTAAAGGTTTTATTTCCGCTCGTATATTTATTTAATTTACTTTTAAATGTTAGTCAAGTTTGTTTAAATTATTTTAAATCGCTCTGTTCGGTATTTTAAATATTTACTCGTTGCGGTGACATCAGAATATTTAAAGTGTTGTATTTTAATTTCTGAATTTTTAGCTTGTGTTTTATTTAGTGCAATTTAATTCATATTCCTAAATTGCTTAGTTTGGTCTAGCATTTCTTTAAAATGTGTAGCACTTTCTCCCTAATACTCATACACACTCGAATTTCCTATAAATACAACTATACATACACACACCTACACACTCAATTTTAATACATAACCCTAACCCCTAAATCACACACACTCATGCCTAAAACACACACTCCCATACGTGACTCCACCTCCATTCTCTCTAAGCTCTCCATCGGCTTCATTTTTTCCTAGCTTGGAATGCCGCCCGTTCTTCCCTCTTCTTTAGTTCCGGCGCAACACCTCTTTAGCTAGCTGGTCGAGAGTTTCCTGTCCACCTTGAGCTTGATTTCAGCTCGTTTCCAGCTCGGTTCCAACGCAGATCTCCCAAGCTCCGTTCGGCGCTGCAGTCCCTGCTTTTCTTTTCGATTCTTCTCAAGTCCAGGCAAGAATGTGGCTTCCTTCTCTTTCTTCACCATGTAGATTAGCTTAGCTTGATTGTTGCATTTCATGATCTTCGAAACATATATATATATACATGCCCTGTTTTCTGTTTTCATTTTCTGAAAATACATGAGCAGTCCGCATTCCATTCTTGAGGATTTATGTTGCTATGATATCGTTTTGTTGAGGATTGAAATGAGCATATGTTTATGGCCCAAATATTTTCCAGATTCTTCTTCAATGCATGGTTCGAATACTTCTCAGATTTTCTTCATGCTTGGTGTTCGAATTTGGTTCAGAAATTTACCTTGTCTTGTTGTTCGAACCCTTCCCAGTTTATTGCCTATCTTGGTGGTTCGAAATTTCAGAGTTTTATGGCATGGAGTTCGATCTTTTTTTTTTTTTTTTGTTCAGGTTATTCCTTGGTTTGGGGTGTTCGAACATTTTCCAGAATTTTTCCTTTAGCATTGTGTTCGATTATTTCAGATTAGTTTCTTAACTTGTTTGTTCAAATTTTCAGATTATTACCTTGTCTTGGGTGGTTGAAATTTCAGAGTTTTCATAGCTTGTTGGTTCGAACACTTTCCAGATTTTTCCTTCTTGTTTTGGTTCGAACATTTGGTGTTTGTTGTGTTGATTTGGATTGTGATTTAGAGCTACCATGGATGATATGTAGTTCACGTGGTAGTATATAGGATGACTCGTTGTGGTTGTTGGTTGTTGGCAAGAGGTTTCAATTCTAGGGAGAGTGTATGTGCAGAATTTTTGGGTTTAATGCTTGCTGTCCAGAAATCTGTTCTTATAGCAGGGTTAGGCTTGGGTTTTGGCTAAGGTCTCGGGTCTAGTATTATTCCAAGATGTTGGGAATATGCCGGTTCGAGCGGAAATGAATTTGGTTAAGTTTCGGTTGAATTTTAGGCATAAGAGAAGAGAGTGCGCAGAAATCTGTTTTGCCTCATGTAGCTGCTGTCCGGAAAATATTTTCTAAACAGGGTTTAGGCTCGGGTTTTGGCTAGGGGCTCGGGTCTGGAATTAGTTTAGGATGTTGGTAATATGTCGGTTCAAGCGGGAATTAATTCGGTTAAGTCTCGGTCGAGTTCTAGATTTTTAATGTTAGAGGCGCAGAATCTGTTTCGCCTCAAGGGCTGCTGCCCGGAAACCCTTTCTTTAAAAATAGCTCGCTTAGGAAATAAATTCCGAGGACGACTTTTATACTTAGGTCTAAGTGTCGTGGAGTTGTGGTTTCAAACTGAATCCTTTTTGGTTAAGAAACGAGCAAGTTATAAATTTTACGGGCTAACCGCTTAAGTTAGTCGTAAGTGCAAATTGTGGGTTAAATTCTCCATCCTTTGGGTTGTCTCCTAAATCACCATCCCGATCATCCATGTGTGAGTCATATGCATGATTATTTATTAACGTTTACATGTAATTCATATTTACATATGCATGCTAAGTCCCATATTCAAGAAAGAAAGTATGAAAGAAAATATTTTTATGAACGAAGTGAGATGATTGTGACTATAGAAATGACGTGTATGTGTGGGGTTGAGAGGCATCTTGACCTACCTTACCAAATATAGAAATGACGTGTATGTGTGGGGTTGAGAGGCATCTTGACCTACCTTACCAAATATAGAAATGACGTGTATGTGTGGGGTTGAGAGACATCTTGACCTACCTTACCAAATACAGGGCAAGATCGAGTTGGGTGTTATCCTGACTTCCTTGCGGCATAGTGCACTGCAGCCATGATCATGATCGAAACCACAGGGTCACAATCAAGGATCTAAGTTCACAGTTATAGATTAAGATACAGTTTATGCAGATTCATTGATTATACATGACTTAGCCATGCATATGTTTCATTTCAAGTTCTCTCTTTAATTTTGAATTTTATTCACTTGTTTAAAGTAAGGGCACAAAACAAAGGTATTTTTTTTAGTATCAGTTATTTTTAACCTGCGTGTGCTTGTATTTACGTAGTACTCGTTATCCCCCCATATTCTTGTTGGGTCTTTTAGACTCACTCCGCTTCTTTCTTCCTTTCAGGTGAGGTGCATTTCATTGAGATTGAGGGGCAAGACTATCGAGTGGACTGTGATGCAGGCATGACACATCCCTCCGACCTTTGCTCGTTTTCCGCATAGTTACTAGAATTCTCATGTTAAGAAGCATTTATTTTGCTTATTTGTCAGATGTATATGTAATGTTTTGATAGCATCGTTTTTGGGCATGCAAACATTAGATTTATAATCTTGTGGATATTTGTTATGTCGAACCTCTCTTTTGGGCCTCGTTCTTGTCTCGGTCTAGTTCTTGTGTCGTCAGTTGTCTATTTCTTTTATTTTTATTTTGGTTGCTGTCTGAGACAGGTGAGTTGTATTATAAATAGAGAGGTCATGCAGAAATTTTAAATAAAAAATTTTAAAATATTTGAAAATTCCGTATTTTATTTAATTATTATTTAATGTTGAGTCAGGGTCGTTTCAGATATAGCCGGAAATCTTCCGAGCAATATTGTTTCTCTTTTGCAGGAATTTGAAGATTTATTTCCGGAGGATTTGCCTCAAGGATTACCACCTTTGAGGGGGATTGAACATCAAATTGATTTTGTGCCCGGAAGTGCGTTGCCAAACCGTCAGCGTATAGGAGCAATCCGGAGGAAACAAAAGAGATGCAAAGATAGGTAAGTGAACTTTTAGATAAAGGTTTTGTGCGTGAGTCCATGTCACCGTGTGCTGTGCCTATTTTGTTAGTTCCTAAGAAAGACGATTCATGGAGAATGTGTGAGGATTGTAGGGCCATTAATAACATTACCATCAAGTATAGACATCCTATTCCAAGACTAGATGATATGTTGGATGAGTTGCATGGTTCTAGCATCTTTAGTAAAATTGATTTAAAAAGTGATTACCATCAAATTAGGATGAGAGAAGGTGATGAGTGGAAAACTGCTTTTAAAACCAAATACGGCTTGTATGAGTGGTTGGTTATGCCCTTTGGACTAACTAATGCACCTAGCACTTTTATGAGATTGATGAATCATGTGTTGCGTGCTTATATTGGAAAATTTGTTGTGGTATATTTTGATGATATCATGGTATATAGCAAAAATTTGGATGAGCATGTCGAACATTTGAGAATTGTGCTAATCACACTAAAAGCTGAACAGTTGTATGCTAACTTGAAGAAGTGTGTGTTTTGTACAAAAGAACTTGTGTTTCTTGGTTTTGTTGTGAGTTCCCAAGGTGTCAGAGTTGATGAGGACAAGGTAAGTGCAATTCGAGATTGGCCAACGCCTACTTCTATTGGTCAAGTTCGAAGTTTTCATGGTCTTGCAAGTTTCTATAGAAGATTTGTGAAAGATTTCAGTACTTTGGCGGCACCTATGACTGCAGTGATCAAGAAGAACGTTCCATTCCATTGGGGCGAGGAGCAAGAGAAGTCTTTTAATATTATCAAGCATAAATTAATTAATGCTCCTTTACTTGTTTTACCTGATTTTACCAACACTTTTGAAATTGAATGTGATGCGTCAGGTGTAGGAATTGGAGGTGTCTTGATGCAAGGTGGGCGACCGATTGCTTACTTCAGTGAGAAGCTTAGTGGGGCGTCCTTGAATTATCCTACCTACGACAAGGAGTTTTATGCGTTGGTAAGAGTACTTGAGACATGGCAAAACTATTTGAGGCCAAAGGAATTTGTGATTGATACGGATCATGAATCATTGAAGCATCTCAAAGGACAACACAAGCTAAACAAGAGGCATGCTAAGTGGGTGGCGTTTGTGGAAACTTTTCCCTACGTTATCAAATACAAGCAAGGGAAGGAAAATGTGGTAGCAGATGCTCTATCACGAAGGTATGTACTTTTATCTACTCTAGATTCTAAATTCTTAGGATTTGAGTATGTGAAAGAGTTATATACTAGTGATCTTGATTTTGGTGAGATATATGCGTCATGTTTGCATGGTCCAAAAGATAAATTCTTCATGCATGATGGGTATTTGTTTAAGAAGGATAAGTTATGTATTCCTAAGTCATCTATTCGTGAATTACTTGTTAAGGAATCACATGGGGGTGGTTTAATGGGGCATTTTGGAGTGGCTAAAACTTATGAAACTTTGCATGAACATTTTTATTGGCCACATATGAAGCGTGATGTTGAGAAAATTTGCGAAAGATGTGTGACTTGTAGGAAAGCAAAGTCTAGACAACAACCACATGGTTTGTATACTCCACTTCCCGTTTCTAGTGAACCGTGGGTAGATATTTCTATGGATTTTGTTTTAGGACTACCGAGGTCTAAGAAGGGGAGGGATTCAATTTTTGTTGTGGTTGATAGATTTTCTAAGATGGCTCATTTTATTGCTTGTCATAAATCTGATGATGTTTCTCATGTTGTTGAATTGTTCTTTAATGAAGTTGTTAGATTGCATGGCATGCCTAGGAGTATTGTGTCTGATCGAGATACTCATTTCTTGAGCTACTTTTGGAAAACATTATGGTGTAAACTTGGTACTAAACTACTGTTTTCGACTACATGTCATCCTCAAACGGATGGTCAAACTGAAGTTGTTAATAGAACGTTAGGAACTTTGTTGCGTGCTATAATTAAAAAGAATTTGAAGAGTTGGGAAGAATGTTTGCCATTTGTTGAGTTTGCATATAATCGTAGTGTGCATTCTACTACAAATTTTTCATCATTTGAAATTATGTATGGCTTTAATCCTTTAACCCCGTTGGATTTGATGTCTTTGCCTATGAGTGAAAGGGTTAACATGGATGGTAAGAAAAATGCGGAATTTGTGAGAAATTTGCATGAAAAAGTGAAGGCGAACATTGAGAAAAAGAATTTGCAGTATACAAAGCAAGCAAATAAGGGAAAGAAGAGAGTTGTGTTTGAACCAGGAGATTGGGTGTGGTTGCATTTGAGGAAAGAGCGGTTTCCTAAAACACGGCACTCAAAGCTTCTACCTAGAGGCGATGGACCGTTTCAAGTGTTGGAGGGCATCAACGACAATGCTTACAAATTGGATTTGCCAGGTGAGTATAATGTCAGTGCTACTTTTAATGTTTCTGATTTATCTCCGTTTGATGTAGGTGATGATCAAGATTTGAGGACAAATCCTTTTCAAGAAGGGAAGGATGATGCGATTATGGATGGCTCGCATGCTGATCAAGTGCCTAAGGATCCGTTGGAGATACCACGAGGACCGGTTACGAGAGGCCGAGCTCAGAAGTTTAAGGAAGCACTTCAATCTTTGTTGTTGAAGACACAAGAGGGCGTTGGAATTCTTGATATTCAATTTGGAGGAAGTTATAATTTTATTGAGGTCAAAAGAGGTCAAGGAAGTAAAGAAATGGAAGACCCTGCTCGAGGCCAAGGCGCGCCCGCGCCCTAGACTCGCGCGCCCGTGCCATTATTTTTTGGAGAAGAAGCGCGCCCGCGCTTACGGAAACCAAATTGACGATGTTCTTGCGAACCATAGGCGCGCCCGCGCCGTTTCCTGCGCAACAAATGCGCGCCCGCCCCAAAGCCTTTACACACACCAAAGGTGTTTGTATATGTGTTCGGGATTTTTAATATTTTGGTATTGTTTTGTAAGAGAATTTTATCAAAGCTTTTGCTTTACCCAAAATCAAACTTATCAAAGTTTCATAGCTTTGTGGCGTTTATCAATCGATTTTCAATTGGGTTGTCAAATACAGGTTCCTTTGAAAGTCTAATTGAATCTTTGATTGTTTTCTATCGTGAATTCTCTGTTGCTAGTTACAGGTTCAACTAGAGGTGGAGATTCCAAAATCTGTTACTTGTTTCAAAGTCGGGAGAACATTATTGAATTCTTTTGTTATCGAATTGAGGTGCGATTCGTTGAAATCGTGTTGCCTTTCATACATAAGATTCATATCACAAACCGAAATAATATAACCGATAATCCAAAACTTGATTTCGACGGCATAACGGCTAAAAATGGTCAAACCCAAAAATCTCCAATCAATTATCATCATCAATACAACTCAAACCATCTTCTAAACCAACAAAACAACCAAAATCCAACCATAATTCCAAAATCCATTTTCGAAATTATGCCTCAAATAATATAAAATCCAAATTTCGTTATTTTTCCGAACCGACTTCGAATATACGGTCCATGCTATCTCAAGAACAACGTACCCAAAAATTATCAAATTCTGACAACCCGACAAAAATCAAAGTTCGTGGATCGTAGCAAAACTTACTTCAAAACGAAGCCCTCGTTGCGGGGATCGTGAATCTCAACTCGAATCGGAAATCTGACGGTCGGATCGTGCGAATCTGAAGGAAGAAAAGCTTGGAGAATCGTCCATGGCTTTCTCTCGGTCTCGATTGGCGTGTGGGAGTAGGGAGGAAGGAGAGGAGTGATGATATAATAGATATAATTCAAGTCAAAATAATATCTACTCCCCATTGACTAGTCAACAGGCTAAATTGCAATCCGGTCCCTGAAACTCCAAATTAAATCAATTCAATCCCTGCTCAATAATCTCCACTAATAAATAATAATCAACTCTGCTAATCACGAAATAATTAATTTCAGGGTCTTACAATTCTCCCCCTCTAAGATTCGATTTCGTCCTCGAAATCTGACAGATCACAGACTGGACAAGAAAGAATCATACTAAAGAAAAACTTACATCAATCAAATAACTCTGGAAATCGTTGCCTCATAACAGATTCGGTCTCCCAAGTCGCTTCTTCAACTCCGTGACGACTCCACTGAATCTTCACTAATGGGATCGACTTGTTTTTGAGCTGCTTCTCTTTCCGATCGAGAATCTGAATCGGTCGCTCGAAGTAACTCAGAGTCTCATCTAGTTCTGCCTCATCTGGCTGAAGAACATGGGACGGATCCAGATGATATTTTCGAAACATCGAAATGTGAAACACATCGTGGATGCCTGAAAGAGACAGAGGAAGAGCAATCCTAAAGGCAAGATCGCCTATCTTTTCCAGAATCTCATACGGACCAATGAATCTTGGTGACAACTTCCCCCTTTTCCCGAATCTGACAGTACCTCGGAACAGAGAAATCTTCAGAAACACTAGGTCTCCCTGATCGAAATATAGAGGCCTGCGTCTGATATTAGCGTACTTGGCCTGTCGATCTTGGGTTGTCTTCATTCTGATTCGAATCAACTTCACCTGCTCTGCCATATCACGAATCATATCGGGGCCCAACTCAGGTGATTCTGAAAGCTCATCCCAAAAAAATGGAGATCTGCACTTCTTCCCATACAAAGCTTCGAAAGGTGCCATTCCAATACTCGCCTGGAAGCTTTTATTGTACGAAAACTCCACTAGAGGTAAGGAATCCTGCCAACCTGAGAAAAATCAAGCACTACAGCTCGGAGCATATCTTCCAAAGTCTGGATCGTATGCTCGAACTGACCATCGGTCTGAGGGTGATACACTGTGCTCAAGTGCAAACGAGTACCCAATGCCTCCTGTAGATTGTGCCAAAAGTGCGAAGTGAATCTCGGATCTCTGTCTGATACTATCGACTTCGGCACGTCGTGCAATCTCACAACCTCTCTGACATACAACTCGGTCATTTGATCGTGATGGTAAGTCATCCTGTATGGAATGAAACAAGCAGATTTCGTCAACCAGTCAATCACTACCCAAATCGCATCACAACCTCTGACTGAACGCGGTAGTTTCGTGACAAAATCCATAGAGATGTGATCCCACATTCATTTTGGAATAGGCAAACTGTGCAATAATGCACCGGGTTTCTTCTTCTCGGCTTTCACCTGTTGACAATTCAGACAACGGGACACAAACCTTGTGACATCTCCCTTCAATTGTTTCCACCAGAACTGAGTCTTCAAGTCATTATACATCTTTCGGCCTCCGGGATGAACACTGAACCGACTGCAATGCGCCTCTCGAAGAATACGATGTCTCAACTCAGAAACATCGGGCACAACAATATGGTTATTCACAAATAACACATCATCCCTGACCTGAAACTCTGACTGGTGGCCTGATCTGACCCTCTCTATCGAACTTCGACTGTTCGGATCAGATCTCTGAGCCTCTCTAATCAATTGAAACAACTCTGGTTTGGCCTGAATTGCAAAAACTCTGATGGATCTCCTATCGGTCTCAAACTCCAAACCAGAAGTACAACAGTCTTCAATCAACTGAGAGACACCAATCTAGTAAGAGATAAGGAACAAAGCTTCCGAATAAGAGCATCTGTAGCTGCATTTGACTTTCCAAGATAATATTTGATCTCACAGTCGAAGTCCTTAAGCAAATCCATCCATCTCCTCTGTCTCATGTTCAGCTCGGACTGGGAAAACAAGTATTTCAGGCTTTTGTGGTCAAAAAATACCTCAAACGACTCACCATAAAGGTAATGGCGTCAGGTCTTCAAAGCAAAAATGATCGCAGCAAGCTCAAGATCATGGATTGGATAACAAGTCTCGTGCGGCTTCAACTGCCTCGATGCATAAGCTATGACGTGATTCCTCTGCATAAGGATGCATCCAAGACCACGGTGAGAAGCATCGCAGTAAAGGGAAAAACCTCCCGTACCTGATGGAATAGACAAGATCGGAGCGCTGGTTAATCTCTTTTTCAACTCAATAAAACTGGTCTCGCACTCCTCAGACCAAACAAACGGTGCATTCTTTTGGGTCAACTGGGTAATCGGCTTTGCAATAGAAGAAAAACCCTCGATAAATCGGCGATAATACCCCGCTAAACCCATAAAGCTTCGGATTTCTGGCACTGATGTAGGTCTCGGCCAAATCATAACTACCTCGATCTTACTGGGGTCTACCGCAATTCCATCTCCTAATATAATGTGGCCTAGAAAAATAACTCGGTCCAACCAGAATTCGCAATTTGATAGCTTAGCATACAACTGTTCGGCTCGCAAAATCTGCAATACAATCCTCAAATGCTCTGCATGGTCTGAACGGTTCTTCGAATAGATTAGATTATCGTCAATGAAGATAATGACGAACTCATTTAAATACCGCTAAAAGATACAATTCATCAGATCCATAAAAACTTCTGGAACATTGGTCAAACCAAACGGCATGACTATAAATTCAAAATGCCCATATCTGGTTCTGAAAGCTATCTTAGGCACATCCTCGTCGCGAACTCTCAGCTGATGATACCCTGATCTCAGATCTATCTTCGAATACACTGAAGAACATTGCAGTTGATCAAAAAGATCATCAATTCTAGGTAGAGGATACTTGTTCTTGACCGTCGCTTGATCCAACTAGCAGTAGTCGATGCAGAGTCGCATAAAACCGTCTTTCTTCCTCACAAAAAGCACTGGGGCACCCCAAGGCAATACGCTAGGTTGGATGTATCCCTTGGAAATCAAATCTTCTAACTGCTCCTTCAACTCTTTCAATTCTAACGGAGCCATTCGGTAAGGCGCTTTCGAAATAGGCTGAGTACCTGGTGCAAGTTCAATGTTGAATTCGATCTCTCGAATAGGCGGCAAGCCAGGAATCTCATCTGGGAATACATCAGGAAACTTGCTAACCACTGGTATCTCTGTCAACTCAGGGCTAGACCATCCACTGCATAAATCAAGAATCCCTCTGCTCCTCTCTGAAGCAAACGAGACATGGATAACACAGAAATCAAAGGAATTCTGGATCGAGAACCCTTACCAAAAAATTTCCATTCGTCTGCCATCTCAGGTCTTAATCGGACCACTTTCTGAAAGAAATCTACTGTCGCCCTATACTTGGTCAGAGCATCAATCTCGACAATACAGTCAAAATCAGATAATCCAAGTACAATGCAGTTAATCTCAATCTTCCCTTCAGATTCTGACTCACAATTACGGACCAATCTCACCGAAACAGTTTCTCCACCCAAAGGCGAAGTAATAGAAACAACATCAGATAATGGCTCGGCAAATAAATCATGCATCACGACAAATCTTTCAAAAATAAAACAGTGAGAAGCACCCGTATCAATCAAAACATACGCAGGATAACCAAAAATTGAACAGTTATCTGCTATCACATCATTCGGAGCTGCATTGGCCTGATCCTCTGTCGAAGCAAACACCCTCGCCTGCTGTAGAGGAGGTTGGTTCTGATTCTGATTACCTCCCTGACAAGACTGCTGCTAGGGATGAAAAGAATGGACTGCAGAAGCTGATCTCTCGGGCTGAGCTGGCGATCGAGAAGAATTGTCGCTCTGAGCTCTATCGGATCCTCGCTGAGGATAGACTCTAGCAAAGTGACCCGGCTGCTAGCAGATATTACAACTGCCAAACACGCCTCGACACTGGTCACTTGGGTGACGGCCTTCACACTTACTGCACGATGCTCCTAAAAACCCTGAATTCTGTCCTGAACTGAACTGTCTAGAGCCACTGGAACTTGATGAACTGCTCGCAGACTTCTTAAATTGCTTCCCTTTCGGTCGATACTGATCTCGCCTGTTTCTGCCATTGTTACCTCCCTCAACCCTCTGAGACTGATTCGATTGCTGAGAAGGTTGATACTGATACAGGGACTGCTGTGGCTGAAACTGGACAGGCTGATTTTGAAAAGATCTCTGCTGCTGCTGAGGAGCTAACTGATTTCCTTGTTGCATCAAAAGTCCAGCTTCGGCTCCCTTTGCCTGATCCATAACATCTGCGAAGTTGTTGGGTCTCCCGGTATTGACCAAAGTGAAAATCTCAGGATTCAAGTCGTTGATGAAATGATCGGCTTTGGCTTCTTCGTTGTCTGCGATGTGAGGTGCGAACCTCAAGAGACTATCAAATCTGCTCGCATATTCCTCGATGCTCAAGTTCCCTTGCTTCAAGTTCGCAAATTCGGCACCCTTTTCCTTTCGGTACGACACAGGGAAGAATCGTTTATAGAACTCAGTCTTGAATACACTCTAAGTGACAACGGTGCCTCGATTCTCATTTGCTCTCTTGGTTGTAGTCCACCAATTCTTAGCAACACCCTGCAGCTGGTGAATGACAAACCTGATTCTGCGGTCATCGGTATAATCAAGAGAATCAAAGAGCTGATCAATGTACTCTAGCCAACTTTCACAATCAACGGAGTTCTTGGTACCCGTCAAGGTAGGCGATCGGAACGATCGAAATCTCTTCAACAGAGTCTCCATTGGGGTCGCGGTTGCATCAAACTGATCCACTCCAGTACTACCCTGATCATTCGGAGGAGTTACTACTGGCTACGGATTCTCAGTAGAAGGAGGAACCAAGTATGGTTGATTTCTTCGCACAGATCGTCGAGGTGCCATCTGATAT
This sequence comes from Henckelia pumila, assembly GCF_033568475.1. Taxonomy (NCBI): domain Eukaryota; kingdom Viridiplantae; phylum Streptophyta; class Magnoliopsida; order Lamiales; family Gesneriaceae; genus Henckelia; species Henckelia pumila. The sequence goes on from NC_133120.1 coordinate 148,376,190, forward strand.
CAAAAGGTTAGGACACAATATCTCAATCTCAATCTCAATCTCATAACCTCGGTGTCCAAAACTCTGCTCTGAGTACTCACAAATCTCAAGAATATTCGAAACAGATGATAGCACAAAGGCAGATATATATCACGTAATTCATGCTTTATAAATTAAATCACAATTCATGTAATTCAATTAATTCAAGAATCAATAAATCATGCTCGCACGTATATAAATAATCATTTAAATAAACCAATCACATGCGAGAATTCAATTCATGCGGACTCGATCTACCCCGCTCACTCTAGTTCAATTTCAAGAATCTTATCGCTCTGATACCACTTAATGTGAGACCCCGTTTTCTAATCTTCTAATTAAAATTAATCCTATCGATAATCATAAAAATGTCCAGGAGATAAAGAAATTTTATTTTATTTTTTGAATAGTGCTCCGCTAGATCGGTAAGATCTTACCGATCTAGCAGGCAAAAAGTTGAAACTCACTGCCCGAAGAAAAATCATCGTCGCTCGATCGGTAAGATTCAACCGATCGAGCGGGCAAGCAATTTCAGAAACAAAAACTCAGCAAATGACCTCCGCTCGATCGGTAAGATCTCGCCAATCAAGCGGTGACAGTCCTGGAGCAAAAACACAGTAGAAAACTTGTCCAAACTCAATCTAAATCATGCATAGACCATTACATGATTCATCCAAACATCATGCAAGCTTCAAATACAAGATAGCCTATGGTTATACAATCTCAAACTATTAGGACAAGCTTCAATCTAAATTATTCAATACAAAGCATAACAAGTACAAAACCAATCTAAGTTCGACGATAGGGTTCGATCGACTAATCAAAATAATACAAGTTCAAAACACACAACCCTACGACACGGTGTCTCACTTATATCGTTCTCACCCCATGCTAACCCAGACGACTCGGTCCGGCTCCCAATCCTCATGTTGTCAAGTACACATACAAACAAAAACAACAGTCGGATAACCCGGTTAGAAATATAATTTCCAAGTAAAAGAGACAGACATGCAATATTAATTAAACACCTCATATTGAAATGTATCAATCATCAATAAATCAAAAGAGGATGTATGTATGCATGACTTCAAAACTCGGGATTATCAAGTTAGATAATCGAAATATCAATCGGTACTCGGTTGGATCCCGGAGTCAAGTCATTACGAACAACCACCGACACTCCCATTTGGGGTGGATGTCGCACAACTCAACTCCTAGACTTTAGAGCAACTATAAGAAGTATTCTAACACTTGGGAAAATCAAAATCCAAGGCCACTTCAATATAGCACCCTAAATCTTCTAATTTTAAAACGAATCGAATATTCGGCTCAATATGAATTCAAATGTAAACAAAATAAATCAATCAAGTTCACACCAACAAATAACATGCAGTATGTGATTTTCGGGACTCGAGAATCAATCGAACTCGAGTATTCAACCCCATTCAATTCAATGTCGTCTTTTACCTTTTTAAGTTCGTCGAGGATTCAAAAAATAACAACGAACTCAATCAATATCGAATCAAATCAAAACGAATCATAACGAAGAAGCTCAATAATATACCGTCTTCAATTCTCGAATCGATTCAAACTTCCAAGTTCGTTCCAAACCCGAATCTTCAACCCAAATCTGAAAATGCAGAACATACGGATTCGATATCAATTCATCAACTCAAACAAACCCGGAAATCAAACCGAAATAATATAATCGATAATCCAAAACTCAATTTTGACGGCATAACGGCTAAAAACGGTCAAACCCAAAAATCTCCAATCAATTATCATCGTCAATACAACTCAAACCATCTTCTAAACCAACAAAACAACCAAAATCCAACCATAATTCCAAACCCATTTTCGAAATTATGCCTCAAAAATCATATAAAATCCAAACTTCGTTCTTTTTCCAAACCGACTTCGAATATACGATCCATGCTAGCTCAAGAACAACATAGCCAAAAATTATCAAATTCTGACAAACCAGCAAAAATCAATGTTCGCAGATCGTAGCAAAACTTACGTCAAAACGAAGCCCTCATTGCGGTGATCATGAATCTCAACTCGAATCAGAAATCTGAAGGTCGGATCGTGCGAATCGGAAGGAAGAAGAGCTTGGAGAATCGGCAATGGCTTTCTCTCGGTCTCGGTTGGCGTGTAGGAGTTGGGAGGAAGGAGAGGAGTGATGATAGAATAGATATAAGTCAAGTCAAAATAATATCTACTCCCCATTGACTAGTCAACAGGCTAAATTGCAATCCGGTCCCTGAAACTCCAAATTAAATCAATTCAATCCCTGATCAATAATCTCCAATAATAAATAATAATCAACTCTGCTAATCACGAAATAATTAATTTCAGGGCCTTACAATTCTCCCCCGAACACACATAAACACGGCTCACTGTGTCTGTGCATTAACCCTGGATAAGGGTCTGGATATAGGTTTGTGTACCCACGGCGAACCAAACCATCAAAACACAATCACGTCCTTCTTGGGCACGGACCTCGTGCATGGTCCGTGTCTGGGTCCGCGCACCATACGGATGTGGCATAGACCCTGGACCTGGTTCCGGACCAGGTTCGTGCTTGGGTCCGGACCTGGGTCTAGCCTGTTCCAAGAGCTGATTCCGGGCGGTTCCGTGCATATCTTGTCTCCTTGATCTTCATGCACTCGAATCATGTTAAAACATCTTCCAACTTGATTCTTATGCTCCTCAACACCTTCAAGACTCAGTACCACACTTTCAAACATTCCTTGGAGTGCTTTCTTGAATCGCTTGCTTTGACACCTCGTCATTGGTCCTTGTGGCAGCTCCAATGGATCCCTAACACGCTTGGCAACTTGATCATCATGTGAACCAACCATGTTTGCATTAGGTCCTCAATATCAACAGGAGAATTCATGAGATCCAATTCAACAGCTTTGGATTTGATAAACTACATGAACTCGGTGATGGACTGAGAGCCCTTGACCAGATTGAAAATTTGACTGAGTTATGCGGTCACGAGATGTAATATCCAGAAAATTCATAAATCTATTCATGATTTATTAAAAGAATTTTAAATGAGTTTTAAGTTATTTTATTTTATTTAATCAAGATTTAATACTTATTCTTAATTAAATGATTTCATGTGTCATGTTAAATGATTTTTAAGTTATTTCATTTTATTATTTATGATTTAAAAGAGTAATATTGATTAAATGATTTTATATTTTCAAATTGTTTTAAATTATTATTATGCATATGATTTCATGAATTGTGTCAATATTATTTCAAGGATTTCGATTGAGTTGATGATTTCAGGTTGAGTTTGATTTTGGACTCACGGGACGAGGCTAACCTACTCACGAAGTGTTAGAAAATAATTCTACGAGTGTTTTGAGTATAATATTGCTATGATTTTATTTTAATCATCGGGAGGAAAAAATCTCATTAGTCTAGTTTAAGGTGTGTTGGACCGACTACGTTTTATGTAGACAACACCCGCATGGTATTAATTCCTCTTCACCCCACTTATCTACTCTCTACCCCATCCTTAATACCCCTTGTCCCCTTGACTCTTTCCCCTCCCATCATTCTTCACGTTTCTTTCTTTCCTTCATCATTCTTCTCCTTTCTCCTTTGTTTCTTCCCCTGGGGTTCTACAAGATTTAGAAATTCAAAGCTTCGTATCTCGTACATCTTATGGTTAGCTCGTTACCAAGAATTCGGATCAACTCAATCTTCGGTTAAGGCAAGCTTTTCAACAAGTATTTTAAGATTTTGAAACCCATTCAAGATTGTAATTATTTTAATATCAAAATGTATGTTGATGTGCATGTTTTAATGGTTTATGATTTTGAAGAAGCATGAAATTACGAGTATCAAGTTATGAAGTGTTGAAATTGTGAAGCATGGTCGTTCTTGACAAGTTTTTGATAGATGTGTTGAAAATAATGATTCTTTTGAAGATTATGATGTTATTGGAAGTTTTAAAGGTGAGAAATTGATGTTTAATTGAAAGAAAATGAATTTTTGAGATTTTGAAGAAGTTGAGCAATTTTGATGGTAGTTACGGTTTAAAAGTTTTGAAACAAAATCATTTAAGATTTTAGTGTTTTGAAGTTAGTTAATCCATGTTCAATTACAAGAAAATGAGTTTTGATGATTTATGTGAAAGAGTGGGTGCCCGGTTAGCCAACTTGAGGCTAAGGGCTTTTATGAATCTATGTATAAACAATCTTTGTTTAATATAATTTACATTCATTAATGGCATTTTCTTTGTCTTTATTCATATTGTTATATTGTGATATACTATTTTTGTTTTGATAAAGACCTTGAATATACTATAGTGTAAGTAAGATGAGATAGTGAATAAAGAGAGATCACTATTATGAAACACATCTTATAGTCACTGTATATTCTAAACAGTTTCTAGTCAATTGAGCCGTCCGCTAATAAGGATAAGGATCGCTCGAGATTGAGACTAGCATTTGTGATGCCAAGTACCATGTTTCATTGGTAATGGACATGGAGATGTTCAAAACATGCAAATGGATATTCATATGATGAATGATCGAACTATCCTATTCGGACTTTCCAAGTGGTTATCACTTATCGAGTGGATAAAGTCCGCGGTTTTGGTTGTACACCATTAGTCCTTACTACTTGAAACATCATTGAGACTCTATTTGCTAGTACTGTACTTTGACTCGTTTACCAACTCTATTGGGGTCATCAGGTGTCGGGATTGGGTACAGTTACGACACATATAGGAGTCGATGCTTTGTTGTCAAGGATTCACCACATACTTGCGAGTGTGGATATCCTATGCGATCTGAGGAGATATTAGTGTGATGAATCTCTGGCCAGAGTACATGATGTGTTTTAGGTTACTCGGTTTCCTAGTAGCATATGCGATGTCACTATTTGATCTTCAAGATGCATTGCATAGTTATAGAATCTCGAACGACTCTCGATGCACCAATGGTTGTTGATTCGATCGGGATATATGGATGAAGAGACCGTACTGTACGCTAACCAAAATGTACTGGTTCTTGCAGGCACTATCAGTGATATCTAGGGAATCATGGGGCGATGTTGCTAGTGAAAGAGTCGGTGCCCGGTGAGCCAACTTGTGGCTAAGGGCTTTTATGACTCTATGTATAAACAATCTTTTGTTTAATATAATTTACACTTTTATAATGACATTTACTTTATCTTTTATCATATTATTATGTTGTGACATACTATAAGATGTTTAGATGAAGACCTTGAATATACTATAGTGTATGTAAGATGTGGTGGCACATGGGGATGGCTATCATGAAACACATTTTATAGTCACTGTATATTCTAAACAGTTCCTAGTCGATTGAGCCGTCCGTTAATAAGGATAAGGATCGCTCGAGATTGAGACTAGCATTTGCGATGCCGAGTACCACGTTTCATTGGTATGGAACATAGAGATGTTCAAAGCATGCAAATGGATATTCATACGATGAATGATCGAACTACCCTATCCGGACTTTCCAAGTGGTTATCACTTATCGAGTGGATAAAGTCCGCGGTTTTGGTTGTACACCATTAGTCCTTACTACTTGAAACATCATTGAGACTCTATATGCTAGTACTGTACTTTGACTCGTTTACCGACTCTATTGGGGTCATCATGTGTCGGGATTGGGTACAGTTACGACACATATAGGAGTCGATGCTTTGTTGTCAAGGATTCACCACATACTTGCAAGTGTGGATATCCTATGCAATCTGAGGAGATATTAGTGTGACGAATCTCTGGCCAGAGTACATGATGTTTTTTTAAGAAATCGTTTCTTAGTAGCACATGCGATGTCACTATTTGATCTTCAAGATGCATTGCATAGTTATCGAATCTCGAACGACTCTCGATTTACCAATGGTTGTTGATTCGATCGGGATATATGGATGAAGGGACTGTACTGTACGCTAACCAAAATCTATTGATTCTTGCAGGCACTATCAGTGATACCTAGGGAATCATGGGGCGATGTTGCTAGGCGCTCTTACCATGATTCGATGGGCAAGTCGGAAATTATTGTTCCGAGTCACAAGGAGTTGTGAGCCCACGGCTAGCTGTATCCCTGAACCATTGAGGGTCACACAAGTAATGGATTTTTAATCCCCGTTGAGATAATTAAATTTAAAGAGTTAAATTTAGTGAATAAAGAAGTAGGACTTCTTATATCAGAGTAGAAGAGTAAGATTTCCTAAAATGACATAGGGATGGGCATTTTTGGAAATCACTGAATTCGGATTCAGAAACTTTATCTTGACTTTAAAAGATGCAGAAATGGTTTCTGTGCACATTGGTGAAATTGGTTTATCAATCTGAGTCACGAAGAATTTTATATTAATTTTTGAATATGCAGGCTTTGCTTGTCAGGCTTTAACTTATGACTAATGGGCCCTAAGCTGTTAGCAGCCCACATTATAAATAAGTTATTGCAGTGCAGAAATTAGACACAAGTCTCATAATTTTCGAACACTAGGGTTTTGAGACCTAGAGTGGCCGCCCCCCTCTCTGTGTTTTTCTCTCTGAAATCCAGTCTGTGAATTTTGAATTTGCAGTCTGGTTTAACGGATCAAATTCGTTAATTCTCTTCGTAGAAACTTCTGATAGATTTTCTAGTGCAATCTATCAGAGGGATTCGAATTCTGTTCGTGGACCTGATTGAAGAATTGTTCGTCCATCAGTTCCTGGGATATACAACAAGAGCAGAGTTATCTGTTGGTGTCCATAATCTCGTTTCGAGATTCAAGGTAAAAATTTAATTGTTATTTAATTTTTACACGCACAATTTAATCGTAAAGTTTTGATACCCATGATATGGAATCGTTCCATATAAAATTTTAAAACTTCCGCTGCATCGGGTATCAATTCTGATTGATCTGAACACCGTGTTACAACAGTGGTATCAGAGCCAGGTTGCTCAGATCAAGCGATTAAATTAATCGATTGTACAAAATTTTTAAGCCTTGGTTTTTTGAAAAAAAAGGATTTTAAAAATTTAAAATTAATGGGAAAACCCGGGGCAGCGAACGGCGCTGCCCAAGGGCAGCGAGTCCATCGCTGCCCAGGACAGCGCACGGCGCTGCCCAGGGCAGCGATCGTCGCTGCCCAAGGGGGAGCGACGGGCTGCCCGGCCTGAGCTTCTTTGGGGCGCGGGCTGCCCGGGATCGTCCCGGGCGGCCCGAGAAAATTAATTTTTATTTTTAATTAAAATTTTAATATGTTAAAATTCTATTTTTGGTCCGATCGAAAATTGTTTTTGATTGGTCCACGAGGCGTCGGATCGAATTGTTCGAGTCCGAAAATTTTAAAATTGATTTTTGGATAAATTTGAATTTTTGGAAAATTTATAGATTTTATCCGTTAAATCAGATTTTATGAAATTAATTATTTTTGGTGCAATTGATGATAAGATATGATCTTATGGAAATATTGAGTAAAATATGATTTTATGTATAAAATTGAATTTTATATGTAAAATATGATTTTATTTGATAAAAAGGTAAAATATGATTTTGTATGTAAAATAAGATTTTATATATGGAATATGATTTTATCCTTTTTAATTTAATTGCCATTGCATGTTATCCAATAAATTAATTTTGAATTAAATATTATTGGATAAGAATGATCGATTACCATGACCAATTTTGTAGGTGTATGTTAGGAAATTTACATTTGTTTTTATTGTTGTTGGATTTATTAATGGGCCTGGTTTATGGCCCGTTCCCACCCCTTAAAATGTATCCCCTACTTGTCATAGTTATTTATTGTAAATACATTATACTTAGTGGGAGATGAAGATTTGAAGACGAAGGTGGGCCCAGCAGACAATAAAGATTGAAGAAATGTAAATTGGAAGCTCAATGTAATAGGATTGCATTGCATACTTGCATATTACCTAGGATTGGACTTAGACTCGTGATTGGCAACCACGGGTCGATTAGAAATGGAATCGATCATCCTAAATAATATATGATATTATTGAAGTATGCATGTTTTAGACTAAATTGTATGAATCCCGCAAGCATACAAATTTTAAATGATGAGACAAATTTTCAAAATTAAAATCCTCATTTTAAATATGATTTAAAATTGATATCAAGATAAACAAAAGGGAATTTTAAATATTGTTTAAATATTCCTACCTTCCATCAACGATCAATGTATGTGATGCTACCCGCGGATACGGTCCGGCTCATATTATTGGGGGGGTCCGTTCGTCGGAAAGCTGTACATTGGATCGACACATGTTGTAAGTTGGGTGGAACTCCCATGGGATTGGCTCATATTATTGGGGATCCACATGGCGACCGTTCATCACAACTTAATATTGATGGGTCATCTTGACATGTCACAATAAACGGCGTCGTATTATTGGGCCCTTATTGGACATGAGGTAAAAACATGGAGGTTGCTTTGGAAGCAATTGGGCTCTACCTTTTGAAAATTATAGTTGGCTGATATTATTCGGGACTATAGTTTGTCAATTGGACTCCATGTTCCCACTAAAGAAAATGTTTCTCGTTTTCACTAGAGGGTAGTGAAATCGTCAAAATAGTGGGAGTGTGATTCATAAAATAAAATTCGCCATATTTTATGTCTTAGTAAATTATTAAACAAATCATCGATTATTGTCTGTTTCATCTCAGTATTTCATTACAATGAATTCGTAATCCACATGTTTCAATTCTCGAACAAAACAAATTTTCTGGCGCAATCTATACAGGATGGTTCCATAAGTTAAGATTGTCATGAGTTCGGAAAAGATTTTCTAAGTGTTAGAAAAGGCTTCTCCGAAAACAGCCTCGGCTCATGTAACTGCCGAAAGGTTGGCCGAACTAGAGAAATGGTTGGACCATGATCTCAAAGCCAAATGTTACATGCAAAATTCGACAAGTCTAAACAAGTTTGCCATTACTGCAAGAAACCCGGTCATTGGAAACGTAACTGCAAGGAATACCTCGAGCAGTTGAGAACTGCAAAGGGTATGTTTTACATTGAAATAAATGTTTTACTTAATACTACTTCTTGGGTATTGGATACCAGATATAGATCTCACATTTACAATGAGTTGCAAATGATGATAAGAAGTAATAAGCTAAGGATGGGTGAGACCCAGCTAAGGCTCGGGAATGGTTCTAGAGTCGAAGCCAAAGCTATAGGAGACATTTATTTAGTTTTGCAGAACAATTTTAAGTTATTTTTGAGAGATGTTTTATATGTTCCGGATTTGTTAAAAAAATTATATCTATTTCTATGCGTGATAGAGATGGTTTTTCTTGCAATTTTGTAAATGGGATTTGCAATATTTACAAGAATGAATGTTTGATTGGAAATGGACAACTTGAAAACGATCTATATAGCTTAAAATTAAAAGACGTTCCAATTAATTATGTTGATAAACCGGTGACAACAATTAAAAGGAAAAACGATAGTCAAAACCCGGCAAACCTTTGGCATGCTAGGCTAGGTCATATTTCCTCAAGGAGGATGAACAAGCTAGTGGGAGAGGGCATGTTTGATATGTCTGATATTAACTCTCTACCTACTTGTGAGTCCTGCCTAAAGGGAAAAATGACTAAATCTCTTTTCAAAGGGAAACCTGAGCGTAGTCAAAATCTGTTGGATTTGATCCATACAGATGTTTGCGGTCCATTTAGGATTGGTACTAAATGTGGCAACACCTACTTCATTACCTTTACTGATGATCATTCTAGGTATGGGTATTTATATTTAATGAAATATAAGTCTGAAGCATTTGAAAGGTTCAAAGAATTCAAGGCTGAAGTAGAAAACAAACTAGGTAAAAGTATTAAGGCACTTCGATCGGTCGAGGTGGAGAATACTTAAGTACCGAGTTTTTGAGCTATCTAAAAGAGAATGAGATTCTCTCTCAGTGGACTCCTCCTATGACACCTCAGCTTAATGGTGTTTTGGAGCGTCGCAATTGTTAGAACCTAATGGGGGGGGATTTAGGTTCTATTGGCAACTTTAGCAATTTAAAATGATTATGCAAGTACGCAAGCGGAAGACTTAAGCAATCAAATAAATAAGTGCGGTAAATAAATACGTAATGTAAATAAAGCAGTAAAAGAGAGATAGGAATTGTTTATGGAAGTTCGACGATAAATCGTCTACGTCTCCCCTTCTTGGTTAAGTACGATTAACCAAGGATCCACTAGCACTCGAACACTTGGCCTTGATGGCTCCAAGGATAGCCTTTACAACTCAACACGATCACCGCGCCGATACAACTCGAACACTTGGCCTTAATGGCTCCAAGGATAGCCTCAACAAAAACACTTGGGTTCACACTCAAGTGTTTACAACAATCTTACAATACACTTGGCTTCACACTAAGTGTTTACAACAATAGCACAACCAACTCACAAACTATTTTCACAAATAACTCTCAAATATTGATTGAGCACTTTGGTAGAGAGAATATTGCTTGCAAATGAGAGAAGAAATGAGTTGGGATGTCTCAAAATGGTCTTGGCAAGCCTCTATTTATAGTTGGCAAAGATTTGAATTTGAATTTGTGTGCTTGGAGCGTTTATTGGGAAGCCAAGGAGTAGAGACAAAGTGTAGGCGCCGCTGCCTTCTTTTTCCAGCACTGAGCAGCTTTTGTGGAAAAATCATATCTTCCAATCTAACCGTTGGATTGATCTGAAATTTAAACCGAAGCTTTAAAACATCTGGATCTTCAATCTGAACGGTGGAGATTTGATTCTAACGAGTCAAACATTTCCAGTAAATCTCGGAAGTCGCAAAATCACGTTCTCGCTTTTGTTCTGAGCATTACTTTTCAAAAATTCGAATCTCACAATCCATCCGTTGGATTGGCCTGAAATTAACACACAATCTTTGTAACATCCTGATATTGATCGTGATTGGTGGAGATTGGATTTGGATGCCTCCATCGATTCCAGTAGTCTTCTGAATCCGATACTTCAGCAGTTAGCTCCTTGCAGAAATAGCTACTGTTCAACATATTTGAAAAAATCATAACTCCATATCCAGCCGTTGGATTGATTTGTAATTTTGGATACAAACTTTAAAACATCATAGAAATCCATGTGATCGGTGGAGATCGGATTTTAATAACCGAAGCATTCCCAGTTATTTTCTGAAGTTGAGTCTTCATAGTTCATTCCTTGCAGAAGTAAGTACTGTGCAGCTTTGTTAAAAAAACTCATATCTCCATATCCAGCCGTTGGATTGCTATGAAATTTGGAGAGAAGCTTGAGAACATCCTGATCTTGATTTTCATTGTTGGAGATCTGATTTGGATGACCGGAAAGTGCCCGGTGAATTTTGCAAGTTTCTGCTTTATAATATTGGCTTGTCCTTGTCCATTTCTTTTACAACTTCAAAGTAACTTCCAAGAATTTGATTGTTAATATGATCTAATCTGCAAAGTCTCACTTTAAATGGTTAGTAACAATTAACCGAGTTTTGTAATCATCAAAACATAATAATATGAGATTTGTTAATGCATTAAAAACATTAATCTCATAACACGAGATTTGTATGCGTTTAAGGCGTAACAGCAATCGAACTTTTTTGGACATGGTTCGATCTATGATGAGCTTCACTGAGCTCCCACCTTTGTTTTGGGGCTATGCTCTTGAAACGGCGGTATTGTTGTTGAACAACGTTCACACTAAAGCAGTGAACAAAACACCATACGAGTTATGGAATGGCAAAGCTCCTAAGTATTCGTACTTGAGGATTTGGGGATGTCCTGCTTACGTGAAGCAGACAGTGGGAGATAAGTTGGATAGTCGATCCACCTTATGTTATTTTGTAGGGTATCCGAAGAATTCAATCGGATATTATTTCTATCATCCTACTGAAACAAAAGTGTTTGTTTCAAGGAATGCCACCTTCTTGGAGAAGGAGTTCTTATTGGATAAGAAAGGCAAGATGATGGAACTCGAAGAAATTCGAGAAGAACCCAAGATACAAAATAATGATCCTACACCTCAGGAACCATTGATTGGCACGCCTATTACTAGAAGATCCGAGAGGACTTCTAGGCCTCCTATTAGATATGGTTTTCTTCTTGAAGGGGATCAAAGTGAACCCGACATTGGATGTGATCCAAGAAACTTCAAGGAAGCAATTTCTGATGCAGATTCGAATTTATGGCTTGAAGCTATGCAGTCGGAAATAGATTCGATGCATACAAACCAAGTTTGGACTTTAGTAGATCCTCCCGATGGAATTGGTCCAATAGGGTGTAAATGGATCTATAAGAGAAAACTTGGGCCTGATGGAAAGGTACTGACCTACAAGGTACGATTGGTGGCAAAAGGTTATACTCAAAGACAAGGAGTTGACTATGATGAAACCTTTTCACCAGTCGCAATGTTCAAGTCCATAAGAATCCTTATTGCCATAGCAGCATGGTATGACTATGAGATATGGCAAATGGATGTAAAGACTGCATTTCTTAATGGAAACATTAAGGAAGAGATCTATATGACGCAGCCTGAGGGATACACATCCATGGGAAGCGAGCATAAGGTATGCAAGCTTCAGAGATCAATCTATGGTCTCAAACAAGCATCAAGAAGTTGGAACCAGAAATTTGATGAAACAATAAAGGATTTTGGTTTCATCAAGAACCCGGAGGAACCGTGCGTGTACAAGAAAGTAGTTAAGGATGCTGTGACATTCTTAGTACTTTATGTTGATGACATATTACTCATTGGGAATGATGTAGGGATGTTGCAGTCAACAAAGATATGGTTATCAGGTAGATTCTCGATGAAGGATTTGGGTGAGGCGTCCTATATTCTAGGGATACAGATCTATAGAGATAGATCTAAGAGAATGATAGGACTTACTCAAGCTACCTACATCGACACTATATTGAAAAGGTTTTCAATGGATGAGTCCAAGAGAGGATATCTACCTATGTGTCATGGAGTCTCTCTATCCAAGTCTATGTGTCCCAAGACTGATGAAGAGATAGAGAAAATGACACACATACCATATGCGTCAGCCATAGAGAGTATCATGTATGGGATGATATCCACCAGACCGGATGTGGCATTTGCTCTGAGTGTCACGAGCAGATATCAAGCCAATCCCGGTCAAATGTATTGGAAAGCCGTGAAGGATATTCTTAAGTACTTGAGAAGAACTAAGAATGTATTCATGGTTTATGGAGGAAGAGAACTGAAATTGGAAGGCTATACCGACTCTAGCTTCCAAAGTGACGTGGATGACTCGAAGTCAACCTCTGGATTTGTGTTCATGCTCAATGGCGGTGCTGTCTCTTGGAAGAGTTCCAAGCAGGACACCACAGCGGATTCCACCACTGAGGCAGAATACATTGCGGCATCAGCTGCTGCTAAAGAGGCCGTTTGGATGAGAAATTTCGTCCAAGAGTTGGGCGTTATTCCTGAAGCTGTTGGTCTAGTCCCGGTGTACTGTGACAACACGGGTTCCATTTCTCAGGCAAAGGAACCAAGGTCTCATCAAAGATCCAAACACGTACTGAGGAAATACAACATCATCCGGGAGATCGTAGAAAGATGAGACATCACTGTCGAGAGAGTGGCCTCTGCAGACAATATCGCTGATCCACTTACTAAGCCCTTGCCAGGACCATTATTTGACAAACATCGCGAAGCAATGGGACTACGTAGTATGACTAGTTGGCTTTAGGGCAAGTGGGAGATTAAAAGAGTGGGTGCCCGGTGAGCCAACTTGTGGCTAAGGGCTTTTATGACTCTATGTATAAACAATCTTTTGCTTAATATAATTTACACTTTTATAATGGCATTTACTTTATCTTTTATCATATTATTATGTTGTGACATACTATAAGATGTTAGATGAAGACCTTGAATATACTATAGTGTATGTAAGATGTGGTGGCACATGGGGATGGCTATCATGAAACACATCTTATAGTCACTGTATATTCTAAACAGTTCCTAGTCGATTGAGCCGTCCGTTAATAAGGATAAGGATCGCTCGAGATTGAGACTAGCATTTGCGATGCCGAGTACCACGTTTCATTGGTATGGAACATAGAGATGTTCAAAGCATGCAAATGGATATTCATACGATGAATGATCGAACTACCCCATCCGGACTTTTCCAAGTGGTTATCACTTATCGAGTGGATAAAGTCCGCGGTTTTGGTTGTACACCATTAGTCCTTACTACTTGAAACATCATTGAGACTCTATATGCTAGTACTGTACTTTGACTCGTTTACCGACTCTATTGGGGTCATCAGGTATCGGGATTGGGTACAGTTACGACACATATAGGAGTCGATGCTTTGTTGTCAAGGATTCACCACATACTTGCAAGTGTGGATATCCTATGCAATCTGAGGAGATATTAGTGTGACGAATCTCTGGCCAGAGTACATGATGTGTTTTTAAGAAATGGTTTTTTAGTAGCACATGCGATGTCACTATTTGATCTTCAAGATGCATTGCATAGTTATCGAATCTCGAACGACTCTAGATTTACCAATGGTTGTTGATTCGATCGGGATATATGGATGAAGGGACCGTACTGTACGCTAACCAAAATCTATTGGTTCTTGCAGGCACTATCAGTGATACCTAGGGAATCATGGGGCGATGTTGCTAGGCGCTCTTACCATGATTCGATGGGCAATTCGAAAATTGTTGTGGTCCGAGTCACAAGGAGTTGTGAGCCCACGGCTAGCTGTATCCCTGAACCATTGAGGGTCACACAAATAATGGATTTTTAATCCCCGTTGAGATAATTAAATTTAAAGAGTTAAATTTAGTGAATAAAGAAGTGGGACTTCTTATATCAGAGTAGAAGAGTAAGATTTCCTAAAATGACATAGGGATGGGCATTTTTGGAAATCACTGAATTCGGATTCAGAAAATTTATCTTGACTTTAAAAGATGCAGAAATGGTTTTTGTGCACATTGGTGAAATTGGTTTATCAATCTGAGTCACGATGAATTTTATATTAATTTCTGAATATGCAGGTTTTGCTTGTCAGGCTTTAACTTATGACTAATGGGCCCTAAGCTGTTAGCAGCCCACATTATAAATAAGTTATTGCAGTGGAGAAATTAGACACAAGTCTCATAATTTTCGAACACTAGGGTTTTGAGACCTAGAGTGGCCGCCCCCCTCTCTGTGTTTTTCTCTCTGAAATCCAGTCTGTGAATTTCGAATTTGTAGTCTGGTTTAACGGATCAAATTCGTTAATTCTCTTCGTAGAAACTTCTGATAGATTTTCTAGTGCAATCTATCAGAGGGATTCGAATTCTGTTCGTGGACCTGATTGAAGAATTGTTCGTCCATCAGTTCCTGGGATATACAACAAGAGCAGAGTTATCTGTTGGTGTCCATAATCTCGTTTCGAGATTCAAGGTAAAAATTTAATTGTTATTTAATTTTTACACGCACAATTTAATCGTAAAGTTTTGATACCCATGATATGAAATCGTTCCATATAAAATTTTAAAACTTCCGCTGCACCGGGTATCAATTCTGATTGATCTGAACACCGTGTTACAACAGCTAGTCGCTCTTACCATGATTCGATGGGTAAGTCGCAAATTGTTGTTCCGAGTCACAAGGAGTTGTGAGCCCACGGCTAGCTGTATCCCTGAACCATTGAGGGTCACACAAGTAATGGATTACTAAACCCCGTTGAGATAGTTAAATTTAAAGAGTTAAATTTAATGAAAGAGAAGTTGGACTTCTTAACTAAAAGGGAGTGGAATTTCCTAAAATGACATAGGGATGGGCATTTTTGAAAATCACTGAATTTGGATTCAGAAAAATTATCTTGACTTTAAAAGATGCAGAAATGGTTTCTTTGCACATTGGTAAAATCAGTTTATCAATCGGAGTCACGATGAATTTTATATTAATTTCTATAATAACAGGCTTGGCTTGTTGGGCTTAAGTTATGGATTGTGGGCCCTAAGGAGTTAGAGTCCTAATACAATTATAACTTAATCTAGTCTAGAAATTATCTATAAATACATGTGTAGTGTTCGAAAATCATAAGCTTTAAGTCTTGCAATTTTCGAATTACACATATATTTTCAAGAGGAATTTTCGAAAATCCTCTGCTCCTTTTTGAGATAATTCAGTCTGTAATTTTTGTGAAAAATTACATTCTGAATTGACAGATCAAATCTGTTTATTCTCTTCGATAAACATCAGATTGATTTCTAGGCAATCAATCAAAGGGTTTTAGTTTTCTATTCGTGGACTTAATTCCGGAGGTTGATCGTGATAGTCATCGGTTCCCGGGATTTACAAGAAGAGCAGATTAAATTCTGTTGGAGTCCATAATCAAGCCTTTGCTTGAATAGGTAAAATATTTAACTGTGTTTATTATTTTACTTGCAAAAATTTTAATCGTTAGGATTTGATACCCACGATATGGAATCGTTCCATATCGAAAAATAAAATTTTTAAACTTTCGCAGCTTCGGGTATCACATCTGTGTGATCAGAGAACGCCTGTTCCAACAGTGGTATCAGAGCCAGGTCGTAAATTTTGATCAAACGATTAAAATTAATCGATTGTACAAAATTTTTAGCCTCGGTTTTTTGAAACAAAACGAAAAATTTTTAAAATTAAATTTGAAAGGAAACAAGGCAATCGGGCAGCGAGCGTCGCTGCCCTCCACGTGGGCAGCCCTATCCCACGTGGAGGCGGGGCTGCCCGGGAATGTCCCGGGCAGTCCGGAAATTATAATATATGGATGAAGGGACCGTACTGTACGCTAACCAAAATCTACTGGTTCTTGCAGGCACTATCAGTGATACCTAGGGAATCATGGGGCGATGTTGCTAGGCGCTCTTACCATGATTCGATGGGTAAGTCGCAAATTGTTGTTCCGAGTCACAAGGAGTTGTGAGCCCACGGCTAGCTGTATCCCTGAACCATTGAGGGTCACACAAGTAATGGATTACTAAACCCCGTTGAGATAGTTAAATTTGAAGAGTTAAATTTAATGAAAGAGAAGTTGGACTTCTTAATTAAACGGGAGTGAAATTTCCTAAAATGACATAGGGATGGGCATTTTTGGAAATCACTGAATTTGGATTCAGAAAAATTATCTTGACTTTAAAAGATGCAGAAATAGTTTCTGTGCACATTGGTAAAATCAGTTTATCAATCGGAGTCACGATGAATTTTATATTAATTTCTATAATAACAGGCTTGGCTTGTTGGGCTTAAGTTATGGATTGTGGGCCCTAATGAGTTAGAGTCCTAATACAATTATAACTTAATCTAGTCTAGAAATTATCTATAAATACATGTGTAGTGTTCAAAAATCATAAGCTTTAAGTCTTGCAATTTTTGAATTACACATAAATTTTCAAGAGGAATTTTCGAAAATCCTCTGCTCCTTTTTGAGATAATTCAGTCTGTAATTTTTGTGAAAAATTACATTCTGAATTGACAGATCAAATCTGTTTATTCTCTTCGATAAACATCTGATTGATTTCTAGTGCAATCAATCAGAGGGTTTTAGTTTTCTATTCGTGGACTTAATTTCGGAGGTTGATCGTGATAGTCATCGGTTCCCGGGATTTACAAGAAGAGCAGATTAAATTCTGTTGGATTCCATAATCAAGCCTTTGCTTGAATAGGTAAAATATTTAACTGTGTTTATTATTTTACTTGCAACAATTTTAATCGTTAGGATTTGATACCCACGATATGGAATCGTTCCATATCGAAAAATAAAATTTTTAAACTTCCGCTGCTCCGGATATCACATCCGTGTAATCAGAGAATGCCTGTTCCAAAATTATGTAGTTAGGATTTTGGGTAAAAGAAGTTTATGTTTGAAGTTTGAAGTGTTGAAGTTGTGTTCGGTGGCACCGGATTACCGATACTTGTTATGATTTTGAGGATAAAATTTAGTGTATTGATCCAAATGATATGAGGCTAATTCTATTTGAAAAACAACTTATTTATCTAAAACTTTTGTGTTTTGAGTTTTATCAAAATCATTTTGAAAAATTGGCCAAAATCACCCCGAAGTGTGTCGCGTGGTTTGAATTTCCTGCAGTGATACATCTCGGGAGAATGAGCATAACTATTTACTGAAAATTTCAATTAAGGTGAGGTTTTTGGAATTAGAAATCCCGGATCAAAATCTAAAACGTTTATGTTTACCACTGTTCCAAATTCCGATTGCAAAACAGAGTTTAAGAATGCACAAGAAAACCCATCAGCAGAGCATGCGCGCCCGCGCCAGATAGGTGGCGCCCCCGCGCATGGCCTTCTGCTTTGAAGTTTTTTTAGGTTATTTTAGGGTCATAAATTCATGGTTATGATCTTTTAAGGCTTCTAAAATATATTTAAGAGTTTCTATGCAAACATTTTCAAGTTTTAAGTCAAGAACGAAAAAGAACGACTTACGTGGATCTATTACGTTATGTGATACATGTACACGTCTAAGTTTCATTCATGAAACCTATGTTCAATATGAAAGTATGATTTTTATCATCTATGACATGCATGAAGTTATTAAGTAAAGTTTTATGTTCATGAAATGAAAGTTATGACGGAAGTTACGATGAAACAATGATGCTTCATAATGAATGAAATGATATGATGAAGATGAAAGTTATGATGAAATGATAAGATGATGAGACATGAATGAATGATGTTATGATGAAGCATGATATGACATGTTAATGTATGAAAACGCTTTTGATGTCTTATGTGTCTTTGTGGTGGCAAACACGGGATTGGTGCTCCGGTTTGGGCTCCGGAGATGGCCTTTCCAAACATGGCTCATGAGACAGATAAGTACACGGGACTGGTGCTCTGGGATGAGCTCCGGAGAGGGTCTTTCCAAAGAACGAATGTTATGAGGCTTAGTGCCATATGCTTGTTGATCAACAGGAACTACGAATGTGCCCATTATGACGGTTGCCACAATTTCACATAATTCATCACCCCAAAATGATAAGTTTTTATGTTATGTTCATAGTTTATGTCCACGATTTGATGTTGTCCAAGTTGCATGATTTTAATTAGATGTCAGTGCAAATGTTTATTTAAGAATGAAATGGTAAAGTTTTGAGGAAATGCATGAAGTCTATTTTCAAGATTTAAAGTTAAGTAAGTTGATGTCTATGTTTAAGTTTCTTGCATCTTTTAAGAGTTTTGAAGTTCATGTTTAAGATTTTAAGTTTAAAGTTACATGATGTTTACGTTAAAATTCTTTGAGTTCAAGGTATCATGTTATGTATGTTCAAGTCATTAAGTTTAAATTATTTTGAAGCTATAATGACATCGAGATGTATATTTTAATCTTGCTGAGTCCTTTAGACTCACTATACTTGAATGGTGCAGATGGTTTAGCAGTTTTGAATTAAAAAGCTTTGGTAGCACGGCTGAAGAGACCAAGAGGCGAAGACACTGCATGGCACGACAGTTCTGAAGCTCTGATGTTTTTAAAGAAAAATATTTACCTATGTTTATTTATGTTATGTTGTTACAATATTTTATGTACGATGTTTAAAAGTAATGATTTTATTATTTTCATTGTCAGTCTTTTAAATATGAGTTTTGAGGATTTCAAATGGTTCGTCTTTTAAATATTCATTTATGTTTAATAGTTGTTAAGTGAGTTCCTCGATTGCTTTCAAATGTATTTTATTTATATAATAATTAATTAAACTCACATTCCCTTATCCTATTTAAATGTTAGTAATAAGTTTTGACATGCCGTATTTTAAATGGTCTTTGTTATAGAGTTGCATCAGTGTTTATTAGACTTCGTGAACACGAAGTCACGAGTTTTATTGTTAAAGATTTAGAGTTTAAATTCTTTTGGAATTGGTGTGATGCACTCGCAGTATGAATTTTAAGTTTAGAAAAATTTTCCCAAACTTTTCTGCAACTACTTTATTAAATGTTTTAAAATGCGGGATGTTTCACGAGAGGCTTTCCATAGATGAGTCAAGGGTGTTCCAAGCATCGGCCGATGTTGTGGCATTCGCAATAAACGGAATCAAGGATGGAGACAACAATCCAATGATAATATTCAATTGGATTTGATAAACTGCAAAAACTCGGGATGGACTGATAACACTTGACCGGATTTCGATTTTGCGTCTTTAACTGAGTTATGCGGCCACGAGAGGGCTTGCCATAGGTGAGATCAAGGGTGTTCCAAGCATCGGCAGATGTGATTGCAGTCACAATAAATGGAATCAAGGATGGAGACAACGATCTAATGATGATATTCAATTGGATTTGATAAACTTCATGAACTCAATGATGGATTGAGAGCCCTTCATTGGATTTCAAAGTTGCGTATTTAACTGAGTTATGCGGCCACGAGAGGGCTTTCCATATGTGAGAGCAAGGGTGTTCCAAGCAACGGTGGATATGGTGGCTATCACAATAAATGGAATAAAGGATGGAGACAATGATCCAATGATGATATTCAATATCAGTTGATCCTCGCAGATCCCGGAAGTGTACGCAGGATTTGACGTTTGAGTGGTGGCGGATGAGACTGATTTTGGTCGGACAAGGATGAGAACCATCAACAAATCCAAGCAGATCATGACCAGTAAGGAGGGTCGTGAACTTCAGACGTCATGAGAGATAGTTGGAGGAGGTGAGCTTCAAGGGTGCATGAGCAATAGTATTGAAGGAGATCGGAGTAGCAAAGGCGACATTAAGAGTGGTGGTGGCGGCCATAGGTGCGGCAACGGCTTGGTGGAAGAGCGGGGGTAGCGAATTTTTGAGTTAGAGTTAGGTTTAATGGCGTGTGCCAGAGGCTCGTGATACCATGTAGAAACTGATGAAAAATATAATTTTCATATATCTCCAAAAATGAATACATGATGTGTATATACAATGAATAAACCTAAGAAAAATAAAAAGAAAACATAATTTACAAAATATACAAGACATAAAGCAGAATATACAAAGAATAATATAAAATATATTCCAATAGAATGAGTTTTTGGAATATATTGCTTTTGTATTGTGGTTAGTGGTTTCTTTGCCGGTGAAATTATTAAATTCTGATGATACATATGTAGAGTTGTCAAAATAGGTTGGATCTGTTGAGTTGGCCCGCTTCTTCACCCTTAAAGTTGGGTGGTGTTGGTAATTTTTCAACATGCCTAAATGACGGGTCGCTCCTCCCCACCGACTGGTGGTTGTGGCTGACACCCTCTCCAACCCGTCAAATATAACTAAAAATTGATGGGCAATCCTACATCGCCAAATAGACGGATTGAGTTGCTAATTTCCCAAACCGTCCAAATGACGACCGGCCCATCTCATCCCGTTAACTGGTGGGTTGCGGGCCGTTCCTCCGGCTCGTTTTAACAACTCTGTAGGGGCGGAGCTGGTTAAGGCCCAGTGTGGGCACTTGCCTACACTGGACCCAAAAAAAAAAGGATATATAGGGCTAATTATTAGTTAAATACAAGCCCGTTAATTTTTTTTAAAACATTGTTGAGCCCACTATATATTAGGCATAATTATTAGTTAAATCATGCCCATTAATTATTCAGTTTCATCAAATTGAACTTATTTATTGTTTAATTGATATTTTAATTATATGTAAATTATATATTAAACTTACAAAAATATGTGAAGAAAGAAATGAAAATGAATGAAGATTACGTGAGGGTCATTGACAATCTAGCTTTCTTGTTTTTATTTTTGGATACAATTGGTTTTTTTTTATTTTGAATTTTCATGCGTAATTATTGGTTTTGTTTGTTGAAAAATTATTGTTTTTTAGTAGATGATGTAGATCAAATGTAAATTGTTTTGTGATGGTTTTTTTATTAATTTTTTTTTTTTTTTGCATTGACCTAGAATTTGTATAATTTCATTGTATGAATTCTTAGTATATCGAACTACTATACTATCTCATCGCCTACACTGAAAACAATTCCTAGTTCCACCCCTGCAACTCTGGGCATATGATTGACAGTAATACATTTTATTTTTGTCCCGTTAACTGGTGGGTTGCGGGCCGTTTCTCCAACTCGTTTTAACAACTCTGTGCATATGATTGACAGTAATAAATTTTATTTTCGTCCCGTTAACTGGTGGGTTGCATACCATTCTTCAGCCTCGTTTTAATAACTCTGTGCATATGATTGACATCAATAAATTTTATTTTTTGTGTAAAGTAATGCTAATAAAGATGAAATTGAGACGCCAAATAAAAAAGGAAAAAGACATTTTAAGCGATGAAGTTTTTCACAAGGTAATAATTAGCGCAAATTTGAAATAAAAGTTAACTTTACAATATATGGTCATAGTAAGAAAAAAAAATTATATTATAATAATAGTAAGATTTAAAACACAAAAGATGTTTCTAGAAATTATGGTAAACATGCTAAAAACGTTCCACAAGTGCCGGCAAAGAGAATCAAGAAGGGACAAGAACTTATCGAACAAGTGTCAGCAGTGTCCAAGTCACATAAAATGCCACCGGGCCTTTAGCTCGAGCGATCCAAATTTTTTAAATATTTATTTTGAAAAATTCTGAATTAATTTGATATTAACTCGAGTGATTCAATTAAAAACAATAAAAGACCATTGAGTGCAGGCACAATGGAAGGGAGGAGCTATGGAGGAGGCGACATGCAAGGAAACAGCAGCTATCGCTTCTCAATTTCCCGAGTCGAGTGTTGAGGACAAAGCCGGGGTGGTGCTGATACGAACTTTACCAGTGTGTGCTACAACCCTTCATAAAATGTGTTGTAGAAAGGGCAGACCACATGCATGTGGTGACTGCTAAGATCGAGAAATAAATATTGTGAATGACTTGACAAAATGTCTTAGGGCAAATTAGGCTCCGTAAAGAGGGAACACTATTTTATTTGAATTTTCTTGCTTCATTCAGTTCCAGACTACGATTCATCTCTGATAATTTTGGTGGTTGCATCAGATTATGATCATTAGTTTCCCTCCCTGGCCTTGGCTCCTCACATCTACATCACTCCATTGCCGATTAAATTCAAAAATCGTATTACTTCGTCCAGATATTTATGTTTTAATCAATCGCATAACCTAACCCAATTGCATTATTTGAAACAATTCGATCAACCAATTTAACATATATAGGGCATGTAGTCATTGGACCAGTATAATAATGCTCGAAAGGCACAACACAAGCTAAGGCAATTTTACTAGAGAAACTGTTGAATAGTTTCTTCTCACGGCTATGCCTGATGTTTCCAACACAACCAAAAAACAAGAGAAAACGTATTATTCTCACAAAACCTCGTCTCATCAAGCATCATCACCCCCATACTATGTCGAAACCGCATCTTTTTACATGGATCTGGCAGCGGCAGCGGCTTGGCTTAGTAACTAAAACAGCTCAGTGAAGACAATTTTTTTCACCGCATCATTTATTAGACTTGTGTTTGAATATGTGATCCTTGTAGAACTTGAGTTCTGCTATGCTTTCTTTTATGTCATCCATTGCTCGGTGTTTGTTTTCCTTTTGAGGAGCCCTTTTGTTATCTGGTAAAACCACATATTCCATAACTGAGATATCAACAACTTGGTAACACAAATCTTGATAAGCAGATTACTAATATTTTAAGAACAAATGAGGGGAAAAAAAATGCTCTTTTAACAAAAAAATTGATCTATACCACACAAGGGAAGAGAGGTTGGTTAATGATGTACGTCTGATACTGAAGATACAAAAAGAGGGTAAAATGTAGGGGGAGAAAACAGAATTGCAGCATGAATTGAATAGCTAACTAGCAAATTGTCACCTCGTGGGTACCAACGGACACACAGCGCCTTGACACTGCTGACATCCACAAGGATGTGCGAAAAAAGGCCAGCCAAATTTGGCATGTATTTCTGTATCAAGAAAAATTAATAACATAAACACCAGAATTTTTCAAGGAAGGCAAACGGAGTGAGACGTCAAGTAGCAATGATAGGTCACGTGGTTAATACTATCCATGTCCAGATACAGGTATACCAACTCAACCAAGTCCTCCTCTCCCTTGCAGTTCAAGAACAACAGAGTTTCAATGCGATAGAAACATCTGCAGCTCACTAGGTGTTGCATTCCCCTAGAACTCCATTATTTTCTTATGGATTATAGTCTCAATATTAAATTTAATTATTTAAGTAATTAAAGATGCTATTTTTTTTATTCTATGAATGTTACTCCGTATTTTCTATTCTTTATAAATGTAATTTTTTCATCTGCTAACATTCTCTGTCTCTCCTCTTCAAGTACATTCCACTTCGAAAATAACCAGATAATAAAAAATTTAATGGTTCGCAAGTTCTAGGGGCATGCCAAAACTCATATTAAAAAGGTATCCACATTATTTTCATGCAAATAATTCCTAAAACAAATTTGAATATTTCCAATGAGATTTCTTTACCTTCAAATATAGAAGATCCGTATAGATTGAATTTCCAGCAATAAGAGGTGTGTATGTGCCCACATGTCTCTTCACAAACTCCATGACCTACATGGATGCAAGAGAACATACAGCTGAGAAATTCTCCAAGGATTTAAATTAAGTCAAGCTTAGAAAACTCATTGTTCACCAAGCAACAGTTGACCTTCGCCATTCTGTTAATGATCAACAAAACACAGTTGGACAGTTATCAGAGTAATAATTAGAAAAATAACTCCCATCAACATCTCATGGAACAACCTTCTGCATCAAACCTATTTGGGTTGAAGGGACTGCCAGGGACATTCATTGCCTTCTTAAATATTAAGCAATTGAGATTTAATTTTTTTAGTGTCATTGATTTGAAGCTTTTTACAGGAATAACGAAACAAATACCTGCTTTTCAGCATCTTGTTCAGTAATTGAACTCTGAAGAACCTTCTCCGTCAAGCCTAAGTACCATGAAACTTTAAATAAGTTTTTGTATGTAAAGAGAAACTCAAACTCAATTTCATTTTCTGATTATAATCAAAAGTTTTTGCTTAGAGTTTGTGCTGGTGCCTAGGATGCCAAAAATTCCATTATGATGGTGTGATTTATTAACAACCCAAACACTATGAACCATGCAGGAAGTGTGCGACTAAAAGCACATCTTATTGTGTTGAATTTCATTCGAAAATGTGTCACAAGAAGGAACAAGTCAATCACATCACAATTCCAAGACTTCATTGTGGTAAGAGATGGACTTATTCTGTGATAGAAATCAATGTTGTAAATGGCGGGAGGCGGTGGTAGGCGGTCACTTGTGATAGAAAGCAATGTTGTAAATGGCGGGAGGCGGTGGCAGCGCGGTCAGTAACCGTCTACCGCCTCGGCCGCTCAGGCGGTGCCTAGGCGATTGAATTTTTTTAGTCATTTTTATATGTAGTTATATATAATCATGCAATGTAACTACAAATAGTTATAATATTTTATATAATATCTGTAGTTAAATAATGTTTATGCATAAAGAAGCTTCATACAAAGTGAAAATAAATATATAAATACAAACTAACAAGATAATTAAGGTGGTGGCTGATGGCGGCGGGAGGCAGTTGGTGGCTAATGGTGAAGGGCACTTGAAACAAACAGTAAATACAAAAGAGAGTGAGAGGTGCTTTTATTATATGTAGGGTTTTTTAAATTGATTGGTATTGGCTGGTTTTTAAAATTATTTGACTAGGACACTTGATTGAGATTTTAAAATCATTGACCGTCTTGACCGCCTACTCGCCCGCCTCCGCCGCCTGACCCGCCGCGCCCGCCAGATAGCCTCAAATCGCCTATAGAGACCGTCTTAGACAAAGGCGGGACGGTCGAGGGCCGCCTACCGCCTAGGCGGCAGCCTCGACTGCCATTTAGAACACTAATAGAAAGGAAATCATCAAGACGATGCTATGAAATTCACCATATGGTCAAAATGGAGTGGAACATAGAGTATTTACTCTGACCAAGCCCCATATTAACATTAACAGTGTGTTTGGAATAGTAAAAAATGAGAATTGGAATTGGAATTGGAATTGGATTTGGAATTGGAATTGGAATTGGAATTGGAATTCTTGTATTTAGAATTCCATTTTAGTGATTGGCTAATGTTATTTAGGAATTGGATTTGATACTTAAAATTAATCTAATTTTAAATTTAAAAATTTTTGTTTTACTTATTTTTTAAAAAAAATATCTTTCTTATTAATAATATTTAATGGTCACATATATTTTTTTAATAGATGATATTTAATAAAATAATTTATAAATATTAAAAAAATATTTATTTTTCGTAAATAATTTTTTTGATAATGAAAAAATTTTCATCAAAAGAAAATTGAGATAAAGTCATCAAATAATGATAAATTAAGTTTTTAGCATTAAAAATAATTGAAGTTCATTGCTAAAAAAAAATCTACATAATTTTTAAAATATACAAATATTTTAAAATGGTTTCAAAATAATTTTTTCAATTGTATGATAAAATATTTATGAATTAAATGTATTGTTTTTTGAGGACATGATATTTTTAGTTGGTTTGAAAAGAAAAAAAAATTTATTTTGTGTGTATAACCCAAATCCCATTAAATCCCATGAAATCTTTTCATTTTTCCCAAGATTTCATTTAGTTATATCGAATCCCATCAAATCCCACCAAACACCAATCCCATTTTAAAATTCCATTATACCAAACGCTCAAAATGGGATTTGAAAATCCAAATCCCACCGAATTCCATGAAATCCATGGAACCAAGCACACTGTAACTAATTGTAAAACTTGCTTTCGAATTAGTGGGTTTATAATAATTAGCTATTTTCGGATTATCAGAAGGGGTTCATTTAAAAGGTAAACAAGCTTTATTTTGAACTGATTAGATTGGATAAGTTGGATAAGTTAGTCATCCAAGCATAAGTCATGTACTTGCTATTTTCAGTTCTTTATATACTTATTCCTCCAAATTTTGAGTGTTTCTCGCCATGAGAAAGAGTTCTCTCAATTTTTTATCCTTGGAGATAATTTCTGAACTTATCAATGGAATGAAAGTGGTATTTATAATAGGATACCTGGCGGCATTCATAATCGGATGCCACCGATGTTGTGTTGGTCATAGACGATGTGACGAGGTATGCTCCAAAACGCATAAGATCCTAGGTCGTTAAGCACTACTAATGGGTAGAGGTACAATTACCAATCTTGTTTTTGGTTATGATTTTCCTTTTGAGCCATAGTTTTTTATTCAATTATGGCGGCATGTATTACTATTTTCATTCATGTTTGTGAAGCAATCTCAGATTTGTAGTGTGTTCTGACGAGATGCTTTGGTTCACAATTCTTTGGCTTGTGAAATCATTAGATCTTCCATATCTTGCGTATAAACGTTCAAGTAAACTCAATAGAGAGAATTATTTTCCTCCAATCTCTTGATTCTTTTTCTTTGAGGCTGAGTTTGGGTTGATAAAGGTATTTTGAATAAATTGATTTCAAAATCCGTGAATACATATATTGATTTCAAAATCAATAAATTTGAAAAGACAACTCATGCACAAAATTAAGTGCATCTAAATATGAACTGAAAATGAATTAAATTTGAAACATCAAGTTCAAATTCTCAATTTTTATCTGTTTCCAATCATGCATTATGAATGTGGATGATAGATTTTAAATATCACAAGGCAAAGCTTTCTAGCAATACATACCACTTGCTGAATGATGTTGTTGGCACCATTCTCCCATTTTATCCAGACACTCCTTTGTTTGATGAATAACCAAATCGGGACCCTATTTGGGGGGGTGGGGGTGAGTGAGGAATGAGATACTAGTTATACAAGTTGACAAAAAATGGCCATATCACAAGATAAAATCTGGATAAATGAGTTTCAAATGCAATAATATGATCAAGTAAACGGATGTCAACCTTACCTCAATTGACTTAGTTAAATTGCCATCGGTTATCACACAAGCAATTTCCAGAATTCTGTCATATTCAATATTCAAACCTACATAAAGCGAAAACACAACGGAATATACAGTCAATATGAAACATATTTCTCTAACACTTCAAAAGCAGTTGTGCCACATGCCCATTCCCAGTTAGGTATGAACTCAATTAAGTGCATGCCATCTGTTATTCCTTTCCATTTTTTCAAAGCTATAAATAAGAAAAGAGACAAATATAGAAAGTAACACAATAAAGTAGTGATGTAAGCTAAACAAATTCATCTAGCACATGATGAATAGTTTTCATTCAGTGCCATGAGGTCACAAAGGTTTCCAATTGTAAACACCAAATCTAAAACCTATGAGTTAATTTCTTATGTATATCACTCGTGATATTGCTATACTCAACCATGACTTTCTCTTCAATATTTAAATTTTGACAATTGGAAATGATTTATCATTTCAATGTTCCTATTAAACTATATCGAAGTGATCCAATTTTGTATATAAAAGAAATGACTGTTCCACAAGACAATAATGCTCTAGCAAAGCTACTTCATTTCTTATCAAAGATAAAGAATGTAATACTAATTGTATGATCTAGCGTTTATCGTTTTACCAAAAGTTATAGTTGTTGTTAATGGTGCAACTCCAATATTTTAAATCGTACAATAGCCCAAATTTCACGGTTCGACCGCTCTGATGAAAGGGGTAATTATTTCACCCCAAAACTTCTCAACACTTGAATATTCATGAACACATTCTCTGATGAATCAATACTCAGTTACATAGCTTAAGCCATACTTAGGACTTTTCTAGGCACAATATGATTAAATTTGGGGCCCTTACTTAGGCTCCAAGTGCTATAAGATCTCTCAAATAAAAATTTTGTAATTATTGACACACTAAAAGTAAGAGAATACTAAAAATTCAAAATATTAAGATAGGGGTGACTTTGATTTTTTTTAAAAGTCCTCATTATATCTTTCTATCTTAATTTTGAATTTGATCATATCTTATTTTAGAAAGAAGCGAAAACTCTGATATATCCTATAAGCTATATTGCATTTTATAAAATATTTTAATAGCTATAAGCTTTGTCAAACACCCAATATCCCAGAAAAGGATAGGCCGTGCATAAAACCATATTTCTGCTTGTGGATTAGGTTAGACTCCTCATAAGGCGGTTGTTTCAAGCACCAGGCACCGACAAAGGCCACAAGGAAATAATTCAGAGCTTTACATAGGCATACCTGACCAAGCAGAGCTGGTACAGGGAACCAAGCTCCTAATTCAAATGGCTGACAACCCTAGGACAGGATGTCAGTCTGCGGAAAGTGGCAACCCAAATATAATCACTACCAACGACGATCCCAGGTAGCAACTAGACCATGCGCAGTATATCAACGTAACTACCGTAGAAACTCTCACACTCATGTAATCATTTTTCTACAAGGTTTGATACAAAACACGAGTGCAAGGTTGTTTGAACCTTGTCTCACCATTTTGACAATACTTCTACAAAATAATGACCACACAAATTATTGCTTCTCTTTTCGTTAGAGCACCAAGGCGGACAAAAAAGAAAAGCCAACACCAAGTACATGTTCTCAAACGATAAAGGTCTAGAAAATCTTGAGGGAGGCTTGTATAAACAAGGTAAGATGACAACATTTGACAAAAATCAATTCCAATATATGGAAGAAACACCTAATATTAACCGAAAAACTTCAGTTGGGACCCAAGACACGTTATTCTGGTAACAGCAAGGTTGATGTATCCACGTCATGAGTGAAAAAAGTAATTCAGCAACCAGAAGCTTACCAGTCATTTCCAAGTCAATCCACACAAGAGGCATCTTATACTCCACAGGAGTTGAGTCAGTTGACTCTAAGGTTTGTTGATCTCCATTTGCATTCAAGCCTTTTTCTGTTAAACTATCACTTTCCACTTTACCGCTGTCTGCATCGAAAGTCCTTTTGTAACAGTACAATTAACCATGGAAATGCAGCATAAAGTAAACATTTCGATTTTAATGACAGGAAAAGCAGTTGGTAAAGATTTACATCAGCTTAAAAACACTTGGAAAACCCAACATTCCTCTATTCTGAAACAGGAAATGATCAAGAAACCTAGAGAAAAAGAATAGAAAAGAAAAAAAAAAAAAACAAATATTACAAGCCTCTGCTTTTGCAATTACCGTCAGCAGCAGCAATCTTTAAATGGTCCCGAGGATCGTCTACATCCAGCTCCAGCAATGAGAAATTATTAGCGAGTTGATTCATTTCTCCTAATAGCTGATGCAAACTACTGGCTCATCAAGCTCCTGAACTGAATAATACAAATGATCAGCAACCATAGCCCTCTTCTATGACGTACTGAACATGAGTGATGAAAGAATTTTCTCCTTGTTTAACATAATTTCGGAAGTAAGCACACAAAATCCCATTAAAAACCCATCTCAGTTCACCTGCTCGAGAATCCAATCCTTGCGCCGCGGGCGGAGCAGAGGACAAGGAGAATGGCTATGGCGGAACGGAACCCTCTGATTGAAAATATTTGTTGTTTTTTTTTTGTTTACTTTTATATTTGAAAATAAAAATTATGAAATCAGAGATAAAATAAAATTATATATAAATCCTGGTTACAAGCACATAATATATTAAGATAGTGTTTGCAATATCTAAAAATAAGTGATTAATCACTTATAATTTGGGAAGGAATCTCTGTAATCACTTTATTTTTTTAAAGACTAACTAAGAACTAGTAAAAATTATTAGTTAATATTATGTGCTAGTAATTCGATGCACACAATTTATATGATCGTTTTTTATGACTAATATTTTTTAGAGTTAATAGAGTAATTGATTTTATTTTAAATGTTTGTGTTCATTTTTATTAATTTTAAAAAATAAGATTTAAAATATAAAAAAATAATGAAGAATATTTAGTAAATCAATTTAAAATAAAGTTGTTAATTGCCATTTTGAAGTAGTCATGCCAAGAAAATTATCGTGAGACACTATCTTACTATTCTATATATTACAAGTATTTTTTAGGTTTGAGGTGACGTGGGAAGAAATTGTTCAACGTTGCGCGTTCGATCCTCGTGTGAAGCATATTTCCAACTGAAATATTGTGTGATATGCTCTAGGGTTGGCCATGTTACTTCTTCCCTCAGGTCTCTGTCGCTCGTGCACACCCCTCGATTTAACCCACACATGAGCCAATGGGTCTGATTCATTTGGAATGAGGTCCCTTTCAAGGTCAACCTTTTTACTATATATTACAAGTATTTAACATATTTTCAGTTTGATGGGATAAATGAACTGAAAATGATTAGTTCTATTTTATAACATTTTATGAATTCAGTGGTGCATAGGATTATTTTTCCATTCAGTCTATAAACGATTAGTTCTATTTTAAATTTTTAATTCATTTAGTTTAGTTGATCAGTTAATTTTTCACTTACTCGATGAATGAGGAAGTTTAAAGGGAGTTGCGATAAAGTGTGAAATTTGCAAAGGTATTATTTACAAAACATCATAACTTAATAGTTTTTAAATAATAATCAAGTAAAATATAATATACATATATATGTGTGGGTGCGCGCGTCACGCACACATGAGTATCAATATATATTTTATTATTATTACGTGAGAGGATCGTACAAATGGTCTCACAGTATGTTCATACATTACAAAAGAAACCCACAAATTATTAAATTGCAAAAACAAAGATATCATATTAAAATCAAATATTTTAATTTTAGATTTCCCTAAATTACAAATAAACCCATTGTAGTAGTCAGACTCTTAATTAAGCTAATTTATTGCTTAAATATGATTAACGGATTCTCATTTGGGTTCAAGGAGTTGAAGATCGAATTCAGAACGATAAAAAATGATTTTGATTGCTTCAAGTGTTGGGACAGTTCGAAAGTTCCGAAGTGTAGTTCGGAAGTTCCGAAGAATAGTTCGGAAACACTGAACTGGTCAAAAGACATAGCTAGTGATCGAAAGTACCGAGCAATTCGAGGGCTCCGATCTCGTGACAGTCAGACAGGGTATGAGTTTTGATAGGGTGATTGGATTTGAGAGAGTTCGGAAGCTCCGAACCAGAGTTCGGTCGATCCGATCTGTGTCGGCACCAGTGTGTTGTCTAATCAGATATACACGCTCGATAGAAGGAGTTTGGCAAGACGATCGGTAGTTTCGAAGTGCGTTCGAAAGCTCTGAACTAGGAATCGCAAGTTCCAATCGTGGTTTATAAATAGACGCCGAGAGCTTCATTTTTTCTCACTCATTCCCTCAGCTTTTCTCTTTGGGGTTACACGTATTCGAGGGCCAGTTGATAGCAAGGCGCTACCGAGATCGTAGCGGAGTTGTGCCCAGTTTTTGAGGCCATCACCATGTTGGAACACGTTCTTGAATCTGTCAGATCTGATACTCGGAGCAGCGAAAGTTTAAAAATTTTATTTTATGATCTGGAACGATTCCAGATCATGGGTATCAAATCCTAACAATTAAAACAAATAAGTAAAATAAAACGCAATTAAATTTTACCTCTCAAGTCTCAACTTGAGGTTATGGACTCCAACAGATTTCTCTGCTCTTCTTGTATATCCCAGGAACTGATGACTCGCTCGATCAACTCCTGAATCAGGTCCACGAACAGAATTCTTAATCCCTCTGATAGACTACACTAGAAAGTCTATCAGAATTTTCTACGAAGAGAATAAAACAGATCTGATCTGTTAATTCAGACTGCAAATTCGAAATTTGCTGACTGAAAATTCGAAGAGGAGAGAAGGGGACGGCCACCTCAGAGAGAGAACTCTAGGGTTTTCGAAAATTTTGTGAGCTGTTGTGTGTAATTTATGTACTGTAATAACTTATTTATAACATGGGCTGCTAACAGCTTAGGGCCCATTAGTCATAAGTTCAAGCCTGAAAAGCAAAGCCCGAATGTTCAAAAATTAATATAAAATTCATTATGACTCAAATTGATAAACCAATTTCACCAATGTGTACAGAAACCTTTTCTGCATATTTTAAAGTCAAGATAAATTTTCTGAATCCGAATTCAGTAATTTTCAAAAATGGCATCCCTATGTCATTTTAGGAAACTAACTCCCTCCACTCTTTAATAAGAAGTCCTACTTCTCATTTGCTAAATTTAACTCATTAAATTTAATTATCTCAACGGGGATTATAAATTTATTACTTGTGTAACCCTCAATGGTTCAGGGATATAGCTAGCCGTGGGCCCACAACTCCTTGTGACTCGGAACAACAATTTCCGACTTACCCATCGAATCATGGTAAGAGCACCTAGCAACATCGCCCCATGATTCCCTAGGTATCACTGACAGTGCTTGCAAGAACCAGTAGGTTTTGGTTAGCGTACAGTATGGTCCTTTCATCTATATATCCCGATCGAATCAACAACCATTGGTATATCGAGAGTCGTTCGAGATTCGATAACTATGCAATACATCTTGAAGATCAAATAGTGGCATCGCATGTGCAACTAAGAAACCAAGTAACCTAAAGCACATCATGTACTCTGGCCAGAGATTTGTCACACTAATATCTTCTCAGATCGGATAGGATATCCACACTCGCAAGCGTGTGGTGAATCCTTGACAACAAATAATTGACTCCTATATGTGTCGTAACTGTACCCAATCTCGACACCTGTTGACCCTCAATGAGTCGGTAAACGAGTCAAAGTACAGTACTAGCATATAGAGTCTCCATGATGTTTCAAGTAGTAAGGACTAATAATGTACAACCAAAACCGCGGACTTATCCACTCAATTAGTGAAAACCACTTGGAAAGTCCGAATAGGGTATCTCGATCATCCATCAAATGAATATCCATTTGCATGCTTCGGACATCTCTATGTTTCATACTAATGAAACATGGTACTCGGCATCGCAAATGCTAGTCTCAATCTCGAGCGATCCTTATCCTTATTTGCGGACGGCTCAATTGACTAGGAACTCGTTTAGAACATACAGTGCTTACATGATGTTTTTCATGATAGTCATCCAAATCTACTATCACATCTTGCATACACTTTAGTATATTCAAGGTCTTTATCTAAACATCGTATAGCACGTCACAACATAACAATATGTTAAAAGATAAAGTAAATGCCAATATAAAGTGTAAATTATATTAAATAAAGATTGTTTACAAATAGATTCATAAAATCTCTTAGCCACAAGTTGGCTAACAGGGCACCCACTCTTTCAATCTCCCACTTGCCCTAAAGCCAACTAGTCATACTACGTAGTCCCATTGCTTCGCGATATTTGTCAAATAATGGTCCTGGCAAGGGCTTAGTAAGTGATGTCTCCTCTTTCCACGATCTCCCGGATGTTTGTCTGCAGAGGTCACTCTCTCGACAGTGATGTCTCCTCTTTCCACGATCTCCCGGATGATGTGGTATTTCCTCATTATGTGTTTGAATCATTGATGAGACCTTGGTTCCTTTTCCTGAGCAATGGCACCAGTGTTGTCACAGTACACCGGGACTGGACCAACAGCTTCAGGAATGACCCCCAACTCTTGGACGAAATTCCTCATCCAAACGGCCTCTTTAGCAGCAGCTGATGTTGCAATGTATTCTGCCTCAGTGGTGGAATCCGCTATGGTGTCCTGCTTGGAACTCTTCCAAGAGACAGCACCGCCATTGAGCATGAATACAAATCCAGAGGTTGATTTCGAGTCATCCACGTCGCTTTGGAAGCTAGAGTCGGTATAGCCTTCCAATTTCAATTCTCTTCCCTCATAAACCATGAATACATTCTTAGTTCTTCTTAAGTACTTAAGAATATCTTTCACAGCTTTCCAATGAATTTGACTAGGATTCGCTTGATATCTGCTCGTGACACTCAGAGCAAAGGCTACATTTAGTCTGGTAGATATCATCCCATACATGATACTCCCTATGGCTGACGCATATGGTACGTGTGTCATTTTCTCTATTTCTTCGTCAGTCTTGGGAGACATTGACTTGGATAGAGAAACTCCTTGACACATAGGTAGATGTCCTCTCTTGGACTCATCCATAGAAAACCTTTTCAATATGGTGTCTATGTAGATTGCTTGAGTGATTTCTATCATTCTCTTAGATCTATCTCTATAGATCTGTATTTTTAGAATATAGGACGCCTCACCCAAGTCCTTCATCGAAAATCTACCTGACAACCATATCTTTGTTGACTGCAACATCCCTACATCATTCCCAATGAGTAGGATGTCATCAACATAAAGCACTAAGAATGTCATAGCATCCTTAACCACTTTTTTGTACACGCATGGTTCCTCCGGGTTCTTGATGAAACCAAAGTCATTTATTGTTTCATCAAATTTCTGGTTCCAACTTCTTGATGCCTGTTTGAGACCATAAATTGATCTCTGAAGCTTGCATACCTTATGCTCGCTTCCCATGGATGTGAATCCCTCGGGCTGCATCATATAGATCTCTTCCTTAATGTTTCCATTAAGAAATGCAGTCTTCACATCCATTTTCCATTTCTCATAGTCATACCAAGCTGCTATGACAATTTGGATTCTTATGGACTTGAACATTGCGACTGGTGAAAAAGTTTCATCATAGTCAACACCTTGTCTTTGAGTATAACTTTTTGCAACCAATCTTGCCTTTTAGGTCAGCACCTTACCATCAGGCCCAAGTTTTCTCTTGTAGATCCATTTACA
Organism: Henckelia pumila; assembly: GCF_033568475.1. NCBI lineage: Eukaryota > Viridiplantae > Streptophyta > Magnoliopsida > Lamiales > Gesneriaceae > Henckelia > Henckelia pumila. The sequence goes on from NC_133120.1 coordinate 148,411,864, forward strand.
CCCTATAGGAACAATTCCATCGGGAGGATCTACTAAAGACCAAACTTGGTTTGCATGCATGGAGTCTATTTCAGACTGCATGGCTTCAAGCCATAAATTCGAATCGGCATCAGAAATTGCCTCCTTGAAGTTTTTTGGATCACATCCAACGATGGGCTCACTTTGATCCCCTTCAAGTAGGAGATTAAGTCGATCAGGAGTTCTAGAAGTCCTTTCGGATCTTCTAAGAGGTGGCGTGTCAATTATTGGTTCCTGAGGTGTGGGGTTGCTATTTTGTATCTCGGGTTCTTCTCGAACTTCTTCGAGTTCCATCATTTTGCCTTTTCTATCAAGTAAGAATTCCTTCTCAAGGAAGGTGGCATTCTGATAGGAGTCGTTTTTATGTGTTTTTATTGCTTGTTTTGTGTTTATTTTGCTTTCGTTTCGTTTACATATTGTCCGTTCTTTTCCATTCTTGTTCTTTATATTGTTTTATTATGTTCGTATTCACTCCTCTGGTTTATCTATTTTTATGGCAGGAAATCACCAAGAAATGCCGATACTTGGTGGGAAGGTGATGCACAGTAGAGGCCATGCAGATAGAACAAGAAGAAAGGCAAAATTCTGGAAAAGAAGAAGGGCGCGGGGGCGGCCACTATCTACCGCGCGGGCGCATACACGGTTGAGAAAAACAATAGGTTGGAACTTTAGGAGGCGCCCGAGCGGCCATATTCTACCGCGCGGGCGCGGTCACGTATTTTTGAGACAGTAGCGCAAGGAATTTCGAGGCGCCCGAGCGGCCAATTTCTACCGCTCGGGCGCGGCGCGCAGTTTTTTTTATTTTATTATTTTGAGAGTTTATTTCGGAAAGGATTCTGGGGAACTATAAATACAATTATTTCTTTAGTTTTTGAGGGTTACACGGGACGCATATCAGAAGACTACTGGCGGCTGAACGCTTGAGATTTTCTCTTCTCCGTTGGGAGTTTTTCCTTTTCTTCTTCTTCTGAATTTTTATGTTGAACATCTTGGAGATTGAATTTTTGTAATGAATTCTAGTAGCTAAACTATTATTTTGTTAGAATCGAGGGGATCCTAATCCCGAAACACTGTAGTGTGATTGAATCACCGGACGTATTGGGAATTGATTTATGTTTATAATTGATTTTATCATGTTTTTCTTTCTATGTCGATGATTAGCTACCCTTGACATAGATTCATAAATTATGAATTGCTGTCGAGAGATAGGTTTATAATTAGGACGAATGATATAATCCATGGACTTAAAATATGCATAGAGAGATGGTATTTAGTACATGTTGATAGCCATAGACCACCAGGTTGAAAGTTGTAGAATTCATAGAACGCAAAGCAATCAGTCGTGATAAATAATTAGAGAGATTTAATTACTTCACTGATTTGATTAGTTTGGCATCACCTCGAGAGAGAGTGTCAATGTTATAGGAACTTCTGTTAAATTTATAAGAATAAATTAAGTTCCAATCGTCCAGTTCAATTAGGGAAAAGGTGAACCGAAATTCCAACAAAATCATTTTGAATTGTTATTCTTCACTCTGAGATTTGTTGGCTTGGTTGTGAAATTTAAGTTTATTTATATTGAGTTTTAATTTTAGATGTTAGTTAATTCACAAATCACTTTTTCGATACTTTGTGTAGTTAAAAATTGAAAAGACAAATTATTTTCGTTAGTCCCTGAGGACGATACTCGTACTCAGTACATTATATTATAACTTGAATCGTGCACTTGCGATTTATTCGAGCTTAATTGATAGATATATTTACGTTGATTTTTCGTGGTAGTATTCGCTCGATCACATTCCTAGAAACAAACACTTTTGTTTCAGTAGGATGATAGAAATAATATCCGATCGAATTCTTCGGATACCCTACAAAATAACATAAAGTGGATCGATTATCCAACTTATCTCCCACTATCTGCTTCACGTAAGAAGGACATCCCCAAATCCTCAAGTACGAATACTTAGGATTTTTGTCAGTCCATAATTCATATGGTGTTTTGTTCACTGCTTTAGTGTGGACATTGTTCAACAACAATACCGCCGTTTCAAGTGCATCGCCCCAAAATGAGGGTGGGAGCTCAGTGAAGCTTATCATAGATCAAACCATGTCCAACAGAGTTCGATTACGACGCTCTGCTACACCATTAAGCTGAGGTGTGGCAGGAGGAGTCCACTGAGAAAGAATTCCATTTTCTTTCAGATAGTCCAAAAACTCGGTACTCAAGTATTCACCGCCTCGATCAGATCGAAGTGCTTTAATACTTTTACCTAGCTGGTTTTCTATTTCATTCTTGAATTCTTTGAACCTTTCAAACAATTCAGATTTATATTTCATTAAATATAAATACCCATACCTAGAATAATCATCAGTAAAGGTGACCATATTTAGTACCAATACTAAATGGGCCACAAACATCTATATGGATCAAATCCAATAGATTTTGACTACGCTCAGGTTTTCCCTTAAAAGGTGTTTTAGTCATTCTTCCTTTCAGACAGGAGTCACAAGTAGGTAGAGAGTTTATATCTGACGAATCAAACATTCCCTCTCCCACTAGCTTAATCATCCTTCGTGAGGAAATATGACCTAGCCTAGCATGCCAAAGGTTTGCCGAGTTTTGACTATCGTTTTTCCTTTTAATTGTTGTTGCCGGTTTATCAACATAATTAACTGGTACGTCTTTTAATTTTAAGTTATATAGATCGTTTTCAAGTTGTCCACATCCAATTAAACATTCATTCTTGTAAATATTGCAAATTCCATTCACAAAATTGCAAGAAAAACCATCTCTATCAAGCATAGAAATAGAAATAATGTTTTTAACCAAATCTGGCACAAATAAAACATCTCTCAAAAATAACTTAAAATTGTTTTGCAGAATTAAATAAACGTCTACCACAGCTTTGGCTTTAACTCTAGAACCATTTCCGAGCCTCAACTGGGTCTCACCCATCCTAAGCTTACGACTTCTTATCATCACCTGCAAGTCATTGCAAATGTGAGAACCACATCCAGTATCCAATACCCAAGAAGTAGTATTAAGTGAAACATTTATTTCAATATAAAACATACCCTTTGCAGTTTTGCAACTGCTCGAGATATTCTTTGCAGTTACGTTTCCAATGATCGGGTTTTTTGCAGTGATGGCAAACATCTTCAGATTTGTTCAAGTTTGAAGCCTTTGTCTTGTTATTCTTCTTGGGTCCAGTTTTCTTGGGTGGGGCAGAACGTTTCTTACCCTTTGCACTTGGTCCCTTCTTAGAGTTAGAAGAGGAGCCTACCAAGAGTACCGATTTATCCTTCTTTAATGTGGCCTCATAAGTGACAAGCATATTGACCATCTCTTCAAGGGTGACCTCTATCTTGTTCATATTGAAGTTCATCACAAAACCATCAAACAACGAAGGAAGAGAGATAAGTAATAAGTCTGCATTCAGTTCGTGCTCCAATGTCAAATCGAGTGTTACCAACTTTTCAATGAGCCCGATCATGTGTACCCCATGCTCACGGACAGAAGTCCCATCTCTCATGCGGCATGTCATTAGCTCTTTGACAGTGGTGTACCTCTCGGATCTCGACTGAGCTCCAAAAAGTTCCTTGAGGGTCTTGTGAATGTCAGCAGCATTCACTGCATCCTCAAATCGCCTCTGAAGTTCATCAGACATCGAAGCCTGCATGTAGCATTTGGCCTTGATATCATGGTCCCACCATTTATCAAGTTTGGACAACTCTTCCGGATTCACATTAGCCAGGGCTTCCTTCGGAGGAGACTTTTCTAACACGTAGAAACCTTTTTTCGAACTTAGAACAATCTTTAACTTACGAAACCATTCCGTATAGTTAGCGCCAGTCAGTTTGTTTTGTTCGAGAATAGAGAATAGTGGATTGCGCGAATTCATCATAATGAAATACTGAAAAGAAACAGACAATAATCAGTGATTGTTTAATTAATTTACTAAGACATAAAATAAGGCGAGATTAATTTTATGAATTACACTCCCACTATTTTAACGATTTCACCATCCTCTAGTGAAAACGAGAAACTAGTTTCCTTAGTGGGAACATGGAGTCCAATTGACAAATCATAGTCCCGAATAATATCAGCCAACCATAATTTTCAAAAGGTAGAGCCCAATTTCTTCCAAAACAACCCCCATGTTTTTACCTCATGTCCAATAAGAGCCCAATAATATGACGCCGTTTATTGTGACATGTCAAGATGATCCACCAATATTAAGTTGTGATGGACGATCGCCATATGGATCCCCCAATAATATGAGCCAATCCCACGGGAGTTCCACCCAACTTACAACATGTGTCGATCCAATGTACAAATTTTAGACGAACGGGCCCCCCAATAATATGAGACGGACCATGCCCGCGGGTAGCATCTCATACATTGATCGTTGATGGAAGGTAGGAACATTTAAACAATATTTAAATTCCCTTTTGTTAATCTTGATATCAATTTTAAATCATATTTAAAATGAGGGATTTTAATTTTGAAAAATTTGTCTCATCATTTAAAAATTTGTATGCTTGCGGGATTCATGCAATTTAGTCTAAATATGCATACAACAATAATATCAAATATTATATAAAGGATGATCGATGCCTAGATCTACTCGACCCGTGGTTGCCAATCACGAGTCTAAGTCCAATCCTAGGTGATATGCAAGTATGCAATGCAATCCTATTACATTGAGCTTTCAATTTACATTTCTTCGGTCTTTATTGTCTGCTGGGTCCACCATTGTCTTCAAATATTTATCTCCCACTAATTCTAATAAATTTACAATAAATTTCGATGACAAGTAGGGGATACATATTTAAGGGTAGAAACGGGCCATAAACCAGGCCCACTTTTATTACAAATGACAAATCAAATTTGGGCCATAAACCAAGCCCATTAATAAAACCCAACAGTAATAATAAAAACCAAATGTAAACAACCTAACATACACCTAAAAATTGGTCATGGCAATCGATCATCCTTTTATCCAATCATTTAATTCAATTAAATAATTGGATAACATGCAATTCAAAGTGGCAATAATTGTAAATAAATAAAATCATATTTCATACATAAAATCTTATTTTATATATAAAATCATATTTTATCTAGTTTATCCATAAAATCATATTTTATATATAAAATCTAATTACATATATAAAATCATATTTTATAATCAATTGTACCAAAAGAATTAATTTAAAAACTTTAATTTATTTGATTAAATTTATAAATTTCCAAAATTCAAAATTTATCCAAAAATTAATTTTCTTAAAATTTTGGGCTCAAACAATTTTGACCCATTGCCTCGTGGACCAACTAAAACAATTTTTAATCGGGCCAAAAACTGGGCCCGATAACAATTAACGGGCCGAAATTCAAAATTTAAAAAATCAAAATTTTCCCGGGCAGCCCCGTCGACTATCGGGCCGGGGGCCCTGCCCCGACGCTGGGCCACCGAGCGCGGCCCAGCTGCGTGCCGGGCTAGGGCAGCGTTTGCCCTAGGCCAGCACGCTGGGCAGCTGGGCCGCCGCTCGAAGCCCTGCGCGCAGGGCAGCGGGCAGCCCCCAAAAAAAAATAAATTTTTTTTGTTTTATTTTCTGAAAATCGAGGATTTGTACAATAGATAAATTTTAATCGTTTGATCTGAGAACAACCTGTCTCTGACGCCACTGATGGAACACGTTCTCGGATCTGTCAGATCTGATACCCGGAGCAGCGGAAGTTTAAAAATTTTATTTTATGATCTAGAACGATTCCAGATCATGGGTATCAAATCCTAATGATTAAAACAAATAAGTAAAATAAAACGCAATTAAATTTTACCTCTCAAGTCTCAACTTGAGGTTATGGACTCCAACAGATTTCTCTGCTCTTCTTGTATATCCCAAGAACTGATGACTCGCTCGATCAATTCCTGAATCAGGTCCACGAACAGAATTCTTAATCCCTCTGATAGACTGCACTAGAAAGTCTATCAGAAGTTTCTACGAAGAGAATAAAACAGATCTGATCTGTTAATTCAGACTGAAAATTCAAAATTTGCAGGCTGAAAATTCGAACACAGAGGAGAGAAGGGGACGGCCACCTCAGAGAGAGAACTCTAGGGTTTTCGAAAATTATGTGAGTTGTTGTGTGTAATTTCTGTACTGCAATAACTTATTTATAACATGGGCTGCTAACAGCTTAGGGCCCATTAGTCATAAGTTCAAGCCTGACAAGCAAAGCCCGCATGTTCAGAAATTAATATAAAATTCATTGTGACTCAAATTGATAAACCAATTTCACCAATGTGTACAGAAACCTTTTCTGCATATTTTAAAGTCAAGATAAATTTTCTGAATCCGAATTCAGTGATTTCCAAAAATGGCATCCCTATGTCATTTTAGGAAATCTCACTCCCTCCACTCTTTAATAAGAAGTCCTACTTCTCATTTGCTAAATTTAACTCATTAAATTTAATTATCTCAACGGGGATTAGAAATCTATTACTTGTGTAACCCTCAATGGTTCAAAGATACAGCTAGCCATAGGCCCACAACTCCTTGTGACTCGGAACAATAATTTCCGACTTACCCATCGAATCATGGTAAGAGCGCCTAGCAACATCGCCCCATGATTCCCTAGGTATCACTGACAGTGCCTGCAAGAACCAGTAGGTTTTGGTTAGCGTACAGTACGGTCCCTTCATCCATATATCCCGATCGAATCAACAACCATTGGTATATCGAGAGTCGTTCGAGATTCGATAACTATGCAATACATCTTGAAGATCAAATAGTGACATCGCATGTGCAACTAGGAAACCAAGTAACCTAAAACACATCATGTACTCTGGCCAGAGATTTTTCACACTAATATCTCCTCAGATCGCATAGGATATCCACACTCGCAAGCGTGTGGTGAATCCTTGACAACAAAGCATTGACTCCTATATGTGTCGTAACTGTACCCAATCTCGACACCTGTTGACCCTCAATGAGTCGGTAAACAAGTCAAAGTACAGTACTAGCATATAGAGTCTCCATGATGTTTCAAGTAGTAAGGACTAATGGTGTACAACCAAAACCGCGGACTTATCCACTCAATTAGTGAAAACCACTTGGAATGTCCTAATAGGGTAGTTCGATCATCCATCAAATGAATATCCATTTGCATGCTTCGAACATCTCTATGTTCCATACCAATGAAACGTGGTATTCGGCATCGCAAATGCTAGTCTCAATCTCGAGCAATCCTTATCCTTATTTGCGGACGGCTCAATTGAATAGGAACTCGTTTAGAACATACAATGCTTACATGATGTTGTTTCATGATAGTCATCCAAATCTACTATCACATCTTGCATACACTTTAGTATATTCAAGGTCTTTATCTAAACATCGTATAGCACGTCACAAAATAACAATATGATAAAAGATAAAGTAAATGCCAATATAAAGTGTAAATTATATTAAACAAAGATTGTTTACAAATAGAGTCATAATGGACCTTAGCCACAAGTTGGCTAACAGGGCACCCACTCTTTCAAACCATCAAAGGACTGACTACGGACGCATGTATATTTTTAGACTCTGATTAGCTTCAGTGAGTAGCTATTAGTCTAGTTAAGGCTTTTAATAGACATTTAGTGATATGATGATTGTCTGCTTATAAGCTTCGACTAGGGAGCCAGTATCGCTAGGTTGCTTATTTTGAGGTACGGACGTACTATCTGAGATACCCTGGTTGAATATGCATGTTCTGTAGTGATCTGCACCTTGATCACCTACTAATTAGAAGCTTAAACATGCAATTAATCAATAAATAATCTTAATTAGAGTAAATTGCGGAACTTAAATAAACCAATACTAGAAAAGTAAAACTTAGTGGTCAACCCTGCAATCCTGCCTTGGTAACCACCTAATCTCCCCATCCTCAGGAGAACTACCGGCAATCTGTCCCATCGAATGGGGTGTCCAGACAACAGAAAAATAACCGGACGTGAGCATAAAATGTTTAGTACGAGAGTATGAGTATAGAGTATTATACGTGCATGTATGCGAATGAACTGGGTACCAAGATACTCAGGTAAAAAAATAGCTCATAGACCGGGCCCAGGGTATATAGCATGTTGTGCCGTTGCCTCAGGAGGTGGCTCATATACCTAGTGGATAATAGTGACCTGATACTAGTACGATTGCCCAACCATAATGGTGACCTGACACAAGACTTACGTATCCAACCATCCACAAACTCGTAGAGTGAGCACCCTACTACAAGATACCTCTAGGATAAAGGATCAATATGCTCATGTATTAATGCGATCATGGATGGCTCGCATGCTGATCAAGTGCCTAAGGATCCGTTGGAGATACCACGAGGATCGGTTACGAGAGGCCGAGCTCAGAAGTTTAAGGAAGCATTTTAATCTTTCTTGCTGAAGGCACAAGAGGGCGTTGGATTTCTTGATATTCAATTTGGAGGAAGTTATAATCTTATTGAGGTCAAAATAGGTCAAGAAAGTGAAAAAATTGAAGACCCTGCTCGAAGCCAAGGCACGCCCGCGCCCCAGACTCGCGCGCCCGCGCCATTATTTTGCGGAGAAGAAGCGCGCCCGCGCCTCATGATCGCGCGCCCGTGCTTACGGATGCCAAATTTACGATGTTTTGCGAGCTCTCGGCGCGCCCGCGCTACCTTATCGCGCGCCCGTGCCCTTGTTTGCGCAACTTCGGCGCGCCCGCGCCTCTCTCTAGCGCGCCCGCGCCATGTCCTTTTACATGCACCGAAGGTGTTTGTGTGTGTGTTCGGGATTTTTAATATTTTGGATTTACTTTGTTTATTTTAGGTCTTTTATTCCTACTAGAAAACTTTAGGAGATATCTTTGATATCTTTTTGATTTATTTTGCGTTATCTTTTAATATTTTGGGTTGTAATATAAATACTACAACATTCATTATTTTAAGGATAACTAAGATTTTCAGATTATTGATTATTCAATACAAAATTCTTTTTAGAATTTTATCAAAGCTTTTGCTTTACCCAAAATCAAACTTATCAAAGTTTCATAGCTTTGTGGCGTTTGTCAATCGATTTTCAATTGGGTAGTCAAAGACAGGTTCCTTTGAAGGTCTAATTGAATTTGTGATTGTTTTTTTATCGTGAATTCTCTGTTGCTAGTTACAGGTTCAATTAGAGGTGGAGATTCCAAAATCTGTTACTTGTTTCAAAGTCGGGACAACATTATTGAATTCTTTTGTTATCGAATTGAGGTGCGATTCGTTGAAATCGTGTTGCCTTTCATACATAAGATTCATATCATTTGGTATCAAAGCAAAGGTTTGAAACAAGTAAGTTTTCACATCTTTGTGACTATCTGTTCTTCGTGTTCTTCGCGTTCTTCGTCCTTCTTCAAGTTATCTCGAAAAATTCAAAAAAAAAAAAAAAAAAAAAAAAATAGAGACCGAAAAAGCTTCAAAAAAAAAATAAAAAATAAAATACAATAGAAGAAGCAAGAGGACAATTTTTTATTTCTTGTTCATCCTTGGATGCAAGTCAAAATTCGAGCATCCCTAAATTTCTTCTTCTTGTTTTTGTCAATCTTCGAGAGTCGATCTTCAAGCGTCTAAAAGTTGTGAACTTGAGAGTTTGATTCACTTTTACACAAAGCAAAAGCCTACATAAATTGAGTGGAAAGAAAAAGAGTGTTGGAGTGATTCGTTTGGAGTGATCTGTGAGAACTTGTGTTAGGAATTTTACTACTAACCTTTTTTCTTGCAGGTACCATGAATCCTAATAAAGATGCTAGTGAAAGTGTGAACCAAGGAATTTCCAAGGTTCAAATGGATGCGTTGATGGGTCAATTTACTAGGGTGATGAGGTCGGAGTTGGAACCTCTTCATGAGCGGATGAGTAGATTGAAGGAGAGTAGTGGTAGTGGAAAAAAAATAAAGATAGGAAGAGAAATAATTTTGAAGGAGATGAGGAGAGTTTTGATGAGAATTGGGATGGAGGGAGAAGAGTACATGAGGTTAGACATAGGCGAGAAACGGTACGAGGAAAACATACGGAGTGCAGTAAGGAGGATGGAAATATTAGTAGTATTAAGATGAAAATTCCAGCGTTTCATGGAAAGTCTGACTCGGAGGCGTATTTGGAATGGGAGAAGCGTGTGGAGTTTGTGTTTGATTGCCATCACTATTCTGACCTTAAGAAAGTGAGGTTGGCAGTGGTTGAGTTTGTAGACTATGCGTTAATATGGTGGGATCAATTAGTGACCACTAGAAGAAGGTGTGGAGAGCCGCCTATTGAGACGTGGGAGGAGATGAAGTGTGTCATGAAGAAGCGGTTTGTGCCTAACTATTATTATCGTGACATGTACAGGCGATTACAAACTCTGAAGCAAGGTCCAAGAAGCGTGGAGGATTACTACAAGGAGTTGGAAACCACGATGATCCGGGCCAACATTGAGGAGGATAATGAAGCTACAATGGCCAGATTTTTGTGCGGTTTGAATAGAGAAATCCAAGATCAAGTGGAGCTTCGCCACTGTTTTGATTTGGATGAGATGGTGCAGACAACCATGAAGGTGGAGCAGCAGCTCAAGAGGAGAGGAGCTGGTCGACTTCCTGCCGGTGGAGGATCGTCAACTCCTTGGCGTCCAAGCGTTGCAAAACGGGAGGACAACAAGTCGGTGTCCAAGCCAAAATTTGACACCAAATTGGAGGCACCAAAACAAGTGGGTAAAGGTACACCTGAAACTAGTAATACTCGTTCTAGGGATATTAAATGTTTTAGATGTCAAGGACTTGGTCATATTGCCAGTCAGTGTCCTAATAAAAAAATTATGATTATGAATGCTGGTGGTGAGATTGAGTCGGAGAGTGAGGATGAGAAATATGATAGTATGCCTGCATTGGAGGATCCTGATGAAGAGGGATATGATGCGGTGGTTGGAGAATTGATAGTGACCAGGAGAGTGTTGAATGTACAACAAAAGGAGGAGGAAGAAACTCAAAGGGAGAATTTATTCCATACTAGATGCTTTGTGAATAACAAAGTATGTAGTGTTATTATTGATAGTGGGAGTTGCACTAATGTAGCAAGTTATGAGCTGGTGAAAAAGTTGAGTTTGCCTGTTATAAAGCATCCTCAACCTTATAAATTGCAGTGGTTTAATGATAGCTTGGAGGTGAGAGTGCATAAGCAGGTGGTAGTACCGTTTTCCATTGGTAAATATGTAGATGAAGTGTTGTGTGATGTGGTGCCTATGCAAGCTTGTCATATTTTGTTGGGTTGGCCGTGGCAATTTGATAGAAAGGTGATACATGACGGTTTTAAAAATCATTATTCTTTTACCTTGAAAAAGAAGCCTATTGTATTGTTATCGATGACTCCAAAGCAAGTGTTGGAGGACCATTTGAAAAAGAAAAATAAAGAAGAGGCCGAAAAAAAGAGTGAACAAAAAAGTGAGATGGTCTTAGGAAAAAATATTGAGAGAAAAAAAGATGAAAAAAAAATTGAGGGGAAAGAGGCCGATAAAAAAATATTTATGGCCCTGAGTTGCGAGAGATTTTACATGAGCATACTCCACTTGTATTGATTTTCTATAAGGAGTTTCTCCTTAACACAAGTGATATAGTCGGAAATCTTCCGAGAAATGTTGTTTCTCTTTTGTAGGAATTTGAAGATTTATTTCCGGAGGATTTGCCTCAAGGATTACCACCTTTGGGGGGGATTGAATATCAAATTGATTTTGTGCCCGAAAGTGCGTTGCCAAACCATCCAGCGTATAGGAGCAACCCGGAGGAAACAAAAGAGATGCAAAGACATGTAAGTGAACTTTTAGATAAAGGCTTTGTGCGTGAGTCCATATCACTGTGTGCTGTGCCTGTTTTGTTAGTTCATAAGAAAGACGATTCATAGAGAATGTGTGTGGATTGTAGAGCCATTAATAACATTACCATCAAGTATAGACATCCTATTCCTAGACTAGATGATATGTTGGATGAGTTGCATGGTTCTAGCGTCTTTAGTAAAATTTATTTAAAAAGTGGTTACCATCAAATTAGGATGAGAGAAGGTGATGAGTGAAAAACTGCTTTTAAAACCAAATACGGCTTGTATGAGTGGTTGGTTATGCCTTTGGACTAACTAATGCACCTAGCACTTTTATGAGATTGATGAACCATGTGTTGCGTGCTTATATTGGAAAATTTGTTGTGGTATATTTTGATGATATCTTGGTATATAGCAAAAATTTGGATGAGCATATCGAACATTTGAGAATTGTGCTAATCACATTAAAAGCTGAACAATTGTATGCTAACTTGAAAAAGTGTGTGTTTTGTACAAAAGAACTTGTGTTTCTTGGTTTTGTTGTGAGTTCCCAAGGTGTCAGAGTTGATGAGGACAAGGTAAGTGCAATTCGAGATTGGCCAACGCCTACTTCTATTGGTCAAGTTCGAAGTTTTCATGGTCTTGCAAGTTTCTATAGGAGATTTGTGAAAGATTTCAGTACTTTGGCGGCACCTATGACTGCAGTGATCAAGAAGAATGTTCCATTCCATTGGCGAGGAGCAAGAGAAGTCTTTTAATTTTATCAAGCATAAATTAATTAATGCTCCTTTACTTGTTTTACCTGATTTTACTAACACTTTTGAAATTGAATGTGATGCGTTAGGTGTAGGAATTGGAGGTGTCTTGATGCAAGGTGGGCGACCGATTGCTTACTTCAGTGAGAAGCTTAGTGGGGCGTCCTTGAATTATCCTACCTACGACAAGGAGTTTTATGCGTTGGTCAGGGTACTTGAGACATGGCAACACTATTTGAGGCCAAAGGAATTTGTGATTCATACGGATCATGAATAATTGAAGCATCTCAAAGGACAACACAAGCTAAACAAGAGGCATGCTAAGTGGGTGGCGTTTGTAAAAACTTTTCCCTACGTTATAAAATACAAGCAAGGGAATTAAATGTGGTAGAGGATGATCTATCACGAAGGTATGTACTTTTATCTACTCTAGATTCTAAATTCTTAGGATTTGAGTATGTGAAAGAGTTATATACTAGTGATCTTGATTTTGGTGAGATATATGCGTCATGTTTGCATGGTCCAAAAGATAAATTCTTCATGCATGATGGGTATTTGTTTAAGGAGGATAAGTTATGTATTCCTAAGTCATCTATTCGTGAATTACTTGTTAAGGAATCACATGGGGGTGGTTTAATGGGGCATTTTGGAGTGGCTAAAACTTATGAAACTTTGCATGAACATTTTTATTGGCCACATATGAAGCATGATGTTGAGAAAATTTGCGAAAGATGTGTGACTTGTAGGAAAGCAAAGTCTAGACAACAACCACATGGTTTGTATACTCCACTTCCCGTTCCTACTGAACCGTGGGTAGATATTTCTATGGATTTTGTTTTAGGACTACCGAGGTCTAAGAAGGGGAGGGATTCAATTTTTGTTGTGGTTGATAGATTTTCTAAGATGGCTCATTTTATTGCTTGTCATAAATCTGATGATGCTTCTCATGTTGCTGAATTGTTTTTTAATGAAGTTGTTAGATTGCATGACATGCCTAGGAGTATTGTGTCTGATAGAGATACTCGTTTCTTGAGCTACTTTTGGAAAACATTATGGTGCAAACTTGGTACTAAACTACTGTTTTCGACTACATGTCATCCTCAAACGGATGGTCAAACTGAAGTTGTTAATAGAACGTTAGGAACTTTGTTGCGTGCTATAATTAAAAAGAATTTGAAGAGTTGGGAAGAATGTTTGCCATTTGTTGAGTTTGCATATAATCGTAGTGTGCATTCTACTACAAATTTTTCACCATTTGAAATTGTGTATGGTTTTAATCCTTTAACCCCGTTGGATTTGATGTCTTTGCCTATGAGTGAAAGAGTTAACATGGATGGTAAGAAAAAGGCGGAATTTGTGAGAAATTTTCATGAAAAAGTTAAGGCAAACATTGAGAAAAAGAATTTGCAGTATACAAAGCAAGCAAATAAGGGAAAAAAGAGAGTTGTGTTTGAACCAGGAGATTGGGTGTGGTTGCATTTGAGGAAAGAGCGGTTTCCTAAAAAACGGCGCTCAAAGCTTCTACGTAGAGGCGATGGACCGTTCCAAATATTGGAGCGCATCAACGACAACGCTTACAAATTAGATTTGCCAGGTGAGTATAATGTCAGTGCTACTTTTAATATTTCTGATTTATCTCCATTTGATGTAGGTGATGATCAAGATTTGAGGACAAATCCTTTTCAAGAAGGGAAGGATGATGCGATCATGGATGGCTCGCATGCTGATCAAGTGCCTAAGGATCCGTTGGAGATACCACGAGGACCGGTTACGAGAGGCCGAGCTCAGAAGTTTAAGGAAGCATTTCAATCTTTGTTGCTGAAGGCACAAGAGGGCGTTGAATTTCTTGATATTCAATTTGGAGGAAGTTATAATCTTATTAAGGTCAAAAGAGGTCAAGAAAGTGAAGAAATTGAAGACCCTGCTCGAAGCTAAGGCGCGCTCGCGCCATTATTTTGCGGAGAAGAAGCGCGCCCGCGCCTCATGATCGCGCGCCCGCGCTTACGGATGCCAAATTGACGATGTTTTGCGAGCTCTCGGTGCGCCCACGCTACCTTATCGCACGCCCGCGCCCTTGTTTGCGCAACTTCGGCGCGCCCGCGTCATGTCCTTTTACATGCACCAAAGGTGTTTGTGTGTGTGTTCGGGATTTTTAATATTTTGGATTTACTTTGTTTATTTTAGGTCTTTTATTCCTACTAGGAAACTTTAGGAGATATCTTTGATATATTTTTGATTTATTTCGCGTTATCTTTCAATATTTTGGGTTGTAATATAAATACTACAACATTCATTATTTTAAGGATAACTAAGTTTTTCAGATTATTGATTATCAATACAAAATTCTCTTTAGAATTTTATCAAAGCTTTTGCTTTACCCAAAATCAAACTGATCAAAGTTTCATAGCTTTGTGGCGTTTGTCAATCGATTTTCAATTGGGTTGTCAAAGACAGGTTCCTTTGAAGGTCTAATTGAATTTGTGATTGTTTTCTATCGTGAATTCTCTGTTGCTAGTTACAGGTTCAACTAGAGGTGGAGATTCCAAAATCTGTTACTTGTTTCAAAGTCGGGACAACATTATTGAATTCTTTTGTTATCGAATTGAGGTGCGATTCGTTGAAATTGTATTGCCTTTCATACATAAGATTCATATCATGTATGCAACATACAGTCATGACATGATGTATCATATAAATCATGCAATCACATAATACATGCAAACACATAATACATGCATACTCAATCTGGATATCTCGAATAATACTTCCGTACCTTACTAAGGCAGATCCTAGAAGCTCCCCTCTAGGTCCAAGCCTACCATGCTGCACTACAATACATAAATACCATGTATTATCTAGCATGCCAAACATCACCTATCATGCTCTAAAAGCCTTAATTAAACTATAGCATACTCCCTATTTACTATAAGGAGCCAGAGCTATATTTTCGTCCGTCGTCAGTCCACTGACGTCGCATGCCCCATATCTTGGGCACAACCTTGCTACGACTCGTGGACACCTCGCCAGAGCTCTGTCGCCTGGCCACTACTACAGACACTGTCCATAATATAAAAACTACTACCTACTTCAACTCTTAAAATAAGAGTACCCAAAAGCTCTTAAAATCGAGCTAACATGGGACATGGAGAGGTGAGAAATGAGCAAGAAATGAGAACCCTTGGACCCCTATTTATAGGCATCGATCGGACGCTGCGATCCGTGCATGAGTACCACGTTCGGATCAGGCAAGATCGGACGCTTCGATCCCACTTCGGAGGCTCTGATCCCATGCATGCAACTACGTGTTCAATTTTTGTTGACACGTGCATGGCACTACGATCGGACGCTCTGATCTGCCCCATAGCTTCCAAACTTCAACGATGGCTCCGATCTGGTTCGGATCCTCCGAACCCTGTTCGGACCTTTCGAACTTCCGAAGCCCAAATAAGCATCTTTCAGGAATTTTGGACCTAATTCCTTGGTCCGTTAGATCAAATTAAAATCCATTAATCATATTTTATTAAATCTAAACATGATTATCAACTTAATCTTGTAAATTAAAACCGGGCTATTACATTCTTTCCCATTTAAGAGATTTCGTTCTCGAAATCATATCTTAAGTACCGAATGAACTTGAATAAGAACAACAGGTTCTTATTCTATCATATCATTTTACAAGATCTCGCTGTAATCCAATTAATTGCCATTAATGTCTCAATACTGAAACTGGACCATAAAAGAAACATCTTATTTCAAAATATTGTTTCTTATAATTCAGTAACAACATGGTCTCTCCACAAATGTCAAATCTGTATCCACTGTACCTTAGATGATTGCAAGATGTAAGACTCATCTACCATAAACCATCACTACATTGACACATGGAACATATCGTGGATACTAGACCCATATAGCGGCAATGCTAATCTGTACTATATTCCATTTATTTTCCAACATCCCAATTGGACCAATAAACTCATGAGATAACTTTATGGTAATTCAACTATATCAACCCTCGGTTGAATCAATTATGGTCCTTCAACCTGTCGTTTCTCATACTTCTTTCCAGAACAGTGGATTACGACATCATCGTCAGTACAGTGCCTCAATTGGTGTCATGTCATTACTGTTGTGATAATTGTTGTTGTACGCAAAATCAATCAGTGGCAACTGATGTAGTAGCCCGTAACCAAAGTCAGTAATTGAGGGATTAATCATAATTACTTGAATAAAGTTCGAAAGCTCCGAAGGTGGGTTTGGAAGTTTCGATGCAGGATCGGAAGCTCCGATCATATTACGTCAGGCATGACGATTGGCTAGATCGGAAGCTCCGATCAGGACCGGAAGCTCCGATCACCCCTATCCAAAGTCAACAAGTGATATTTTGACACGTGGCAGATCAGGATCTTCGGAAGCTCCGATGGCAGGATCGGACATTCCGATCGAGGTTCGGACATTCCGATCAAGGATCGGAAGTTCCGATCGTTGTCTATAAATAGAAGGCCGAGGCTTCACTTTCATTTGCCAATTCCGAGTTTTTCTTTCCATTCTAGTCCTTTTGGAGCTATTCTAGTCTTCTTAGGCTTGGTCCGGAGGTCGGCAAGACGTTCGGTAGTCGTAGCGGAGTTGTGCCCAAGTTCTGGAGGCATCGACATCAAAGGGCTAACGATGGACGAAGGTATAGCTTTTGCTTCCTATAAATATTTAGGAGTATGCAATAGCTTATTTAAGGCTTTTAGAGCACTTTAATGATAGTAGTATCATTTGGCAGTGTAGAGTAGACTATAGGCGTGGACCTAGAGTTGGTAGAGCTTGCACTGTTTTGAGGTACGAAAGTACTGTTCGAGATATCCTGACTGAGTATGCATGTATTATGTGACTGCATGATTTATATGCCATGATATTATGCTGCATTCATTTGCATCTTGCTGTATCTCTTTCGAGATGTCTGTTAGTAGGGTTGTACCCTATCCTGTTAGTGGATGGACTTCCATCGATTTGGGTCCGGTGTATCCACGGTTATCTCGGTATGGAAGCCACCTCCTGAAGCGATGGCACAACGTGCTACATACCAGGGCCCGGTCTGTCTCTGTTATCTGATCCTTGACCTCGAGTCTATAGGGAGTTCACTTTGCATGCACGTATACTCATACTCTCATACTGAGCATTTTATGCTCACGTCTCGTACTCTGTGTTTCTGGACACCCTATTCCATGGGGCAGGTTTGTGATTGGACGAGGAGGGTGGATCCAGGAGGGGCTAGTCAGTGGTTGGCCAGCTGGAGCTTCGCTTAGGTTTTATTACTGTTGTTTGGGTTTATACAGCTATTCGATTTGGTTGTATATTTTTTTGGATAAATTACAGATTCCTTTACTTGGGATTGTATAATATTTATGCTTTCCGCAGTTTTATTCTGATATCTATTTAATTAAGTTAATTGCATGCCTAAGTTCTGTTTAGTAGGTGACCCAGGCAAGGGTCACTACATTTATTGTATCAGAGCATGCAAAATAATTCTTGGGATTTAGTCTCATCATGAGGTATTTTTGTAGATGGCAAATCGTGACGACCGGAGTTCTCATGGCAGTATTGGTGGGCGTTGAGGTGATGAAGACCGGGAGCCTCGTCGAGAACGGCGTCATCGTCATCATGAAGACGAACGTTTCACTGTGCGTCGATTCTTAGCTATGGGTCCTAAGCCCTTAGTTGGAGGTGAGTCTTCGGAGGATGCGGAGAACTGGTTAGACCGCATGGAGACGACTTTTTAGACTTTCCAATGCACCGAGGAGCAGAAGGTGGAGACCCTTGGCTATCTTCTGGATGGGTGTGCGCGCAGGTGGTGGAGGTTTACTTCTGCACCTTTTGTCGCGGCGAGAGGAGTGGCCACCTGGGCCGAGTTCCACACAGCTTTCCAAAAGCGGTATTTTCCTCCGGCACTCCGTCAGTCGAAGGCAGGCGAGCTACTGAGTCTGCAACAGGGAGCCATGTCTATCGATGAGTATCAGTAGAGGTTCTTTGATCTGCTATCCTATTGCCCCGAGATTGCTGATAGCTCATAGATGAAGTATAATCTATTCCTTCAGGGCCTTAACCCTGAGATCCATGACCGTGTGGCGGTTGGCGACGACATGTCCTACGAGGGTTTGGTGAGCCGTTGTCACCAGGCGGAGGACAGCATTCCGCAGAACAGGTCTTTCTCTCAGTCGAGACCTGCTAGTTCTTTGGGTCCCCGTGCCCAATCTTTCAAGAAGTCTGGATCTTCTTCTTTCTCTGGTTCTGGAGGTGTTGTCCGTTACGGTAAGAAGGACAAGTGTGATCACTGTGGGAAGAACCATCCATCCGACAAGTTCCGTAGAGCTTCTGGAGCTTGTTTCCGTTGTGGAGAGACTGGTCATATCCGGAGGGATTGTCCACTGTCTGGGGGAGGCGGTTCTGGTTCTGGTTCAGGATCGGGTTCTCAGGCCACCATACAGCAGAGGTCGCAGGAACAATCTGCTAGGAGTTCTCATTTGAGGCCACGAGCTTCTGGCCAGGTGTTTGCCCTGAGACATGATCAGGCAGTGGAGGAGAATGAGAAAGTCATCGCAGGTACATTTCTGCTTTTTGGTATACCTGCTCTTGTACTTATTGACACTGGTGCATCTCATTCCTTCATTTCTGCATGTTTTGTTAAGAGGTATAAGTTACCATGCATTGCACTAGACGTAGTGATGTCTGTTTCTACTCCGACGGGCCAATCTGTTTTGGCTAAGCGTCTAGTGATGGGTTGCCCTTTAGAGTTCGAAGGGAACATTCTGTTAGCGAATCTCATGGTCCTGGCAATGGACGACTTTGATTGCATTCTGGGAATAGATATGTTGACTACCTATCGAGCTTCAGTGGACTGCTATCAGAGATTAGTACGCTTTCATCCGGATGGGAGTGAGAGTTGGTTTTTCTATGCTGAGGGAGCGCCACCCCCGATGCCTTTGGTATCAGCTTTGAGAGCCTGTCGAGCTCTAGAGTCTAGCGGGGAAGGCTACCTTATCTATGCAGTTGATTTGTCCGCTGAGAGTATTGGGATAGAGAGCATTCCTATTGTGGATGAATTTCCAGATGTATTTCCTGATGATATTCTGGGTTTTCCTCCTGCTAGGGAAGTCGAGTTTGGCATAGAGTTGATGCCAGGTACTTCGCCTATTTCTAGAGCACCGTATCGTCTGGCTCCGTCAGAGATGCGTGAGTTGAAGAATCAGCTACATGATCTTTTGGACAAGGGGTACATTCGTCCTAGTGTATCTCCTTGGGGGCTCCTGTTCTCTTCGTGAAGAAGAAGGATGGGTCGATGCGGCTGTGCATTGACTATCGGCAGCTGAATCGAGTCACTGTGAAGAACAAGTATCCGTTGCCTCGCATTGATGACTTGTTTGACCAGCTACAGGGCACATCAGTTTACTCCAAGATTGACTTGAGATCTGGGTATCATCAGTTGAGAGTCCGTGATCAGGACGTAGCCAAGACTGCATTCCGTACTCGCTATGGGCATTACGAGTTCCTAGTGATGCCATTTGGTTTGACTAATGCGCCGGCTATATTCATGGATCTGATGAACCGTGTCTTCAGGGAGTATTTGGACAAGTTTGTCGTGGTCTTCATTGACGACATCTTGGTGTATTCGCGTAACACGGAAGAGCATGTTTCTCACTTGCGGTTGGTACTGCAGACTCTTCGAGATGAGCAGTTGTACGCCAAGCTGAGCAAGTGTGAGTTCTGGATGGATAGAGTGGTCTTTCTTGGCCATATCATATCCAGGGAGGGGATTTCTGTTGATCCAAGCAAGATTGAAGCGGTACTTAATTGGTCGCGTCCGACGACAGTTGCTGAGATCCGTAGTTTTCTGGGTCTAGCAGGGTATTATCGTCGCTTCATTCTGAACTTCTCTCAGTTAGCTCGACCGTTGGCGCAGCTTACCCGCAAGGGTGTGGATTTCGAGTGGTCCTCCGAGTGTGAGGAGAATTTCTGTGAGCTTCGACGGTGGTTGACTTCTGCGCCGGTGTTGGCATTACCGTCAGGATCTGGACGGTATGTGGTATACACGGATGCTTCTCTTTAGGGGTTAGGTTGTGTCCTGACTCAAAATGGGCATGTGATCGCATACGCTTCTAGACAGCTGAAGCTTCACGAGGACAACTACCCAGTCCATGATTTGGAATTGGCAGCCATTGTGTTCGCTTTGAAGTTCTGGCGTCATTATCTGTATGGCGAGAAATTTGAGATCTTCACCGACCATAAGAGTCTCAAGTATTTGTTCACTCAGGCGGAGTTGAACATGAGGCAGAGACGTTGGATAGACTTGCTTAAGGACTATGATTGCAAAATTAAGTACCATCCGGGAGCTGCTAATCTCACCGCTGATGCTTTGAGTCGCAAGGTACGACTATCCGCACTTCAGACTTGTTCGATGTCTAGTGCGATCAGTGACTGTTGTACTTCAGGTTATACCTTCAAGCATAAGAAAGGTATGAAGAGTATCCAGATGTTTGCGATATTATCTGAGCCAGCCTTGTATTCGCGGATCCGAGATGCTCAGATGTCTGATTCAAAGACCCAGTGTTTAGCTTGTCTAGCTAACGAGGGTAGCTCGTCTGGATTTCATTATCAGACAGATGGCTTTCTGTGTTTGTCTGGTAGGCTTGTGATTCCGGAGGATGAAGAGTTGCGAGAGGAGATTTTGTCTCAGGCACATCGCACTAAGTTGAGTATTCATCCTGGGAGCAACAAGATGTACAAGGATCTACGTACTCGTTTCTGGTGGAAGGGAATGAAACACAGTGTTTATCAGTTTGTTTTGAGATGTTTGGTGTGTCAACAGGTCAAGGCAGAGCACCGAAGACCTGGAGGATTGCTTCACAGTCTGCCTATTCCTGAATGGAAATGGGAGTTTATCACAATGGACTTTGTGACCCATTTGCCGGTATCCCCGAGGAACTGTGATGCTATCTGGGTTGTGGTGGACCGACTCACCAAGTCAGCGCATTTCATTGCCTATAGCCGAGAGTACTCTGTGGATCGCATGGCACGGATGTACATTCAGGAGATCGTTCGACTTCATGGAGTGCCTGTGAGCATTGTCAGCGATCGGGACCCCAGGTTTACTTCTAGATTCTGGGGGAGTGTTCAGCGTGCGATGGGTACTACTCTTAGTTTGAGTACTGCCTATCATTCGGAGACTGATGGTCAGTCAGAGCGCACTATCCGTACTTTGGAGGATATGCTTAGAGCGTGCGCCATGGATTTTGGTTCAGCCTGGCAGGATCATTTGTCGTTGATCGAGTTCGCTTACAACAACAACTATCATACTAGTATTGGGATGACACCTTTTGAGGCATTGTATGGGCGACGTTGTCGTACTCCACTCTTCTGGGAAGAAGTGGGGGAGAGACAGGCTGAGGGACCGGAGTTTATCCAGCAGGCGATAGACATTGTTGATCAAATCAAGAAACGGATTAAGACTGCACAGGATCGTCAGACCAGCTATGCTAATATCAAGCGTAGACCTTTGCAGTTCGATGTCGGGGAGAAAGTGTTTCTGAGAGTGTCACCTTTCCGCAAGATTCTCAGATTTGGCCTTAAGGGCAAGTTGTCTCCTAGGTTTATCGGTCCGTTTGAGATCTTGGAGAGCATTGGCAATTTGGCTTATCGACTAGCTTTACCACCGCATCTATCCAGTATTCACGACGTGTTCCACGTATCTCTGTTGCGACGATATGTGGCGGATGAATCTAATATTCTGCAGCGGTCTGAGGTTCAGGTGAACAAGGATTTGACTTATGTTGAGAAACCTATTCGTATCTTGGATTATAAGGATAAGGTTTTACGGAACAAAGTCATTCCTTTAGTTTTAGTTCAGTGGCAGCCCCGAGGCACTGAGAAAGCTACTTGGGAGCTTGAGGACAGGATGCGTGAAGACCATCCTGAGTTGTTTTGATTTCATTCTTAAGTTGTATTCAGTTGCAAACTCTGTAAACGTTTGATTTGAAGAATGTTTCTGATTTTTTTATTTTCATTCGGTACTTAAGATCTGATTTCGAAGACGAAATATCTTAAGTGGGGGAGAATGTAGTAGCCCGTAACCAAAGTCAGTAATTGAGGGATTAATCATAATTACTTGAATAAAGTTCGGAAGCTCCGAAGGTGGGTTCGGAAGTTCCGATGCAGGATTGGAAGCTCCGATCATATTACGTCAGGCATGACGATTGGCTAGATCGGAAGCTCCGATCAGGACCGGAAGCTCCGATCACCCCTATCCAAAGTCAACAAGTGATATTTTGACACGTGGCAGATCAGGATCTTCGGAAGCTCCGATGGCAGGATCGGACGTTCCGATCGAGGTTCGGACGTTCCGATCAAGGATCGGAAGTTCCGATCGTTGTCTATAAATAGAAGGCCGAGGCTTCACTTTCATTTGCCAATTCCGAGTTTTCCTTTCCATTCTAGTCCTTTTGGAGCTGTTCTAGTCTTCTTAGGCTTGGTCCGGAGGTCGGCGAGACGTTCGGTAGTCGTAGCGGAGTTGTGCCCAAGTTCTGGAGGCATCGACATCAAAGGGCTAACGACGGACGAAGGTATAGCTTTTGCTTCCTATAAATATTTAGGAGTATGCAATAGCTTAGTTAAGGCATTTAGAGCACTTTAGTGATAGTAGTATCATTTGGCAGTGTAGAGCAGACTATAGGCGTGGACCTAGAGTTGGTAGAGCTTGCACTGTTTTGAGGTACGAAAGTACTGTTCGAGATATCCTGACTGAGTATGCATGTATTATGTGACTGCATGATTTATATGCCATGATATTATGCTGCATTCATTTGCATCTTGCTGTATCTCTTTCGAGATGTCTGTTAGTAGGGTTGTACCCTATCCTGTTAGTGGATGGACTTCCATCGATTTGGGTCCGGTGTATCCACGGTTATCTTGGTATGGGAGCCACCTCCTGAAGCGACGGCACAACGTGCTACATACCAGGGCCCAGTCTGTCTCTGTTATCTGATCCTTGACCTCGAGTCTATAGGGAGTTCACTTTGCATGCATGTATACTCATACTCTCGTACTGAGTGTTTTATGCTCACGTCTCGTACTCTGTGTTTCTGGACACCCTATTCTATGGGGCAGGTTTGCGATTGGACGAGGAGGGTGGATCCAGGAGGGGCTAGTCAGTGGTTGGCCAGCTGGAGCTTCGCTTAGGTTTTATTACTGTTGTTTGGGTTTATACAGCTATTCGATTTGGTTGTATATTTTTTTGGATAAATTACAGATTCCTTTACTTGGGATTGTATAATATTTATGGTTTCCGCAGTTTTATTCTGATATCTGTTTAATTAAGTTAATTGCATGCCTAAGTTCTGTTTAGTAGGTGACCCAGGTAAGGGTCACTACAACTGATCTTGTCAAACCGGATCAAAATTCACACTCGTAACATATCTCCAAGAGTACGAATCGTGCATTCCGAATAATCATCAGTCTTCGAATGATAAACAACACTCAAGTCGAGAGTAGCACCCCTATCACATTGAAAACTCACGCAGAATATGTATATATATATATATATATATATATATATATATATATATATATATATATATGGAATCCCATTCCCTAACAATGCTTACTAGTATGCCAAAAAAACTCGCAATTTCCTGAATGTGTAATCAATCACTACTGTCAAAAGTTAAGTCTCGATTACACAAAATGAATCTCACTATCTCGGTGAGTCGATGCATTGAATCACCTACTAACTAGAAACTATGGCATGCATTAATCTTAATTAATATCGATATCAATTAACAGAGTAAAACTTGCGGAAACATAACCCATAATTTACATAACAAACTTAGTACAATAGTTCAAAGATTATTCTTAGTAGTGATACAACCATATCGAATAAATCAAAATAAACTGTCAAAAATATTATACATCTATATCGAATCTTACTGTATAAAATATCCACCGATAAATCATGTCCCCTAGTCCTGCCTCGAAATCCCAACTTTGTCCATCCTGCGACTGCCCCGTGGAATATGGTGTCCAAGATAATAACTAGGACGTGAACGACTAACGCCCAGTACATAAACATGAGTAAACATATATATATATATATATATATATATATATATATATATATATATATATATATGATTCATGCACTCGTGATGACAGGTAATAAGTCATCTGAAAGTCATGCTGAAAATCAGTGCCAATGGGTGCTATGACCGCTCGGATCAAACCTCTGGGTATAACCACACTCACCTAGAACCCCCCACTATAACGGTACATCCGGTTCTAGAATATCTCCTAGAACCCCCCGCTATAGAGGTACATTCGGCTCTAGACTAAATACTGGTATAAAAAAGGAATATACTCAACATGTATGCGTACATGACATATGAATATGGAAAGAAGTAAACTATACATCATGCCACATAATAATGCCACAGAAATGCAACATATAAACATGTATACTCGCTGTAAATCTCAGTCAATGTGTACATACCTCTAAGCTAGTACGAGTCTAGTAGGACCTAGGTTCCAAGCCTATAATCAAAAGTTTACCGTATCACTACAAAAGTTCTATAAGCCTTAACTAAGCTAACATATACTCCCAAAACTTAATAAGATTTTCGGACCATACTTTCGTCCATAGTTAGCCCTTTGGTGTTGCTCGTTTTGGAAGACTATAACAACACCTTTGTTATTCCAGAACCTTTCTATTAATCGATAGGGCCCTCAAGTGTATACCTCACACTATATATAACTGAAGAAGGAAACTCGAAAATCTTATATGAAAATCTGAATAAAAAATCCTCTATTTATAGGCCAAAAATCGGCCAAGAATGTTGCGTCCGTTCTGGCTTCTTTGCGTCCGTTTTGTGCATGTTAGACACTTGTCAATACTTGTGGTTTAGTCATCAAGCCACCTCATGTCTGGCAAACCCTAAGATAACGTTGCGTCCGTTTTGTGCATGTTTGACACTTGTCAATACTCGTGGCTTAGTTATCAAGCCACCTCATGCCTGGAAAACCCTAAGAGAACGTTGTGTTCGTTCTGGTTCGGACGCTCCGATCAGCTACAGTCCTTCCGAACTCGTTTGATGTTTTTGGACTGTCTGAGACCCCCAGAACCCTCCCTACCATTTTTGGACGTTTCAGATCTGATTTTCCACTTATTTTCACCAAATAATGACTCCTTAAACATGTTTTGACACTTTTAAAATTATATGTCACTTTGTAATATGTTTAAAATCACTTAATCTTGTAAAATGAAAGCGGACTACTACACTTGATGATATCCTGTTAGTACCCATTGAAATTCAATCACTTGCTAGATCAAATTCTGACAATGAAATCCCAAAAAATACTGCAGAAAAATTCTTGAGAACTGAATACCAGAATACTGTACTCTTCTTATCAATTTCTTCCAATAATTAACAATTTCTAGGTTCAGTTTCTAATCACCAAGCCATGAACCATTCAAATTGTCCTTTATACAAAAGAACATTTACCTCTCCATCACGGGTTTACAACATCTGTATCATCCACAAATAATTTAGAAGTAAAAACTTCTTAACAAATCTTCTTAAGTAGAATGAAACAAAAAAGCTGAACTAGCATATTTCTGAAAATTTTCCCAAACAATGAAAATTTCTGAATGTAAATCATTGACCATGTTCTTAAGCATGCGAGCTTACAGAATTGTCTCGAACACTTTCTAGTCAACAATAACTAGCATCAACACTGATTTAGTTTAAACGACTTCATCATTCTTGATTCACTATAGCACACACTTAGCCCAAAAGAATCAATCAGTATATTTTTCACTTACTAATTTCTCTATTACTAGAACCTTACACTAATGATCAACAACTATGATCTCTGTGGTTCTGTTCAACGAAAACTATCCGAGCCCAAAATTCTTGGTATAATAGAATTCCCACGAGTTCACAAATCTTTATCTCCGATGATTTCATGCGATAATAAAAATTAGTCACTGATTCAATTACTGCACCAATCTGGATCTACCACCAAATTATTCATGTCCAAACCATAGACATAGGGTGTCAATTCGGGTGGGTGGGTGAGTTCGAGCCGGGTTGAGGAAAATAATTTTTTAAAATTTCTCAACCCGAACCCGATCCGAACTCGATTCAACCCAAAAACAGTCGATCCTAACCCTAACCCGATCAACCCGAACCAACCCGATATATTTTTTATTTTTTTAATTTTTTAAAAATAATTAAATTAGAAGTAAAAAACAAAATAATATTAATAATATTTAATTTAAACACATAATAACAAAATCTGAGCTTATATATAATTTAAATTTGAAAGTCTAGTTGTAAAAAATTTAAATTATACTTGCTACAAAAAATAAAAAATTATTTTACAACATCAAAATTGTATAAAATAAACATTAAATGACGAAAATCTATTATACCAATATACAATAAATTTTTTAAAAAAATATCACACATAAAAATGTAGCAAATATTTCTTAATATAATATAATAATAATTTAAAAAATTTTTGGTCACCTCGGGTTGACCCGAACCCAACCCAAACCCGATTATTTTTTTTGGGTAAGCTTTCGGGTCAACCCGATTCGACCCGAACCCAAAAACCCCCAACTCTATCCCTATATTTTTCGGGTCGACTCGTGTTGAGTTGGCGGGTTGGGTTCAATTTTGACACCCCTACATAGACATAAGTTTTACTAATCTCTGGACTAATTTCAATTCAAATGATCATCCTCTATCTTGGACAACCTCCATTATCATGGAAATCTCATTCCATATCTCTGAAGAAGTCGGACGATAATCTAACGATCATTGATAATTTACATGGCCTGATCAATAACTCTGATCTCGTTGCCATAAATATGCTAATTCCTAACACTTGGAATTACAAAAGTTCGCACTGAACTCAACATCCCTATTTCTGATGGAATCAGACAATAATAATTCAAATTCCTTGGCACAATCCCAGTACCCAAATCAAATCCAAAGGATTCCAACTATCGTTGAACATCCTTCTGATGGTTATATTCTTTGTTAAGACTGCGCAATTAAGATTGAAGTAGCCTTCCCCAATAGCCTATCTGAAATAATCCTTTCAGAGAATACTGACGTAGGTCGCGCTTCCCTTCCCGTCTCGAATAATCCAGCACAGTCCTCAACACCTAATATAACTCATCTCTGAGTTTGTGATGAAATCTATCATTACAGAGCAACACTCCTATTCGGGTCAAAGTCCCATTACTGATCCAGGAAAGCCCCTATAATAATTCATCTGAAAAGAAGCACAACTCAAATCCCGAGTCTGCAAACATTTGATAAAGCAATCCAATGAATACTGATTTACAATTGGAATTAAATCCTGAAATCCCAAATCGAAGGCCAAAACCTATCTGCTCAGAACGATCACTTGTCAACGAAAATCCCTTTCAAGACTAATTCTGACAGCAGAAATTCAACATCTATATCTCTGACGAAGTCAGACGATAACTAATTTCCTTGAAATACTAATCTCAGTATTAATTCAATCTTCACGAGAGAATTCAAATATAGAATATCTATACCCTTACTGTGACTGTTGCAAAACACCAGACTAAGGTAGCCTCCCCATAAATAGCCATCTGAAGCAAAGAAAAGCTCCTAGACACACTCTGAAGCACGAAAGGCTCTCAGAGAAATACAAGTATCGGGTCGCACTCCCTCTAAGTCTAGTCATATATCCACACAGTCCACAACACTTGGTATAATT
Source organism: Henckelia pumila (assembly GCF_033568475.1). Taxonomy (NCBI): domain Eukaryota; kingdom Viridiplantae; phylum Streptophyta; class Magnoliopsida; order Lamiales; family Gesneriaceae; genus Henckelia; species Henckelia pumila. Next base: position 148,440,260 of record NC_133120.1, read on the forward strand.
CATCACTAAGACCCTGATGAAAACACATCATCCTTGGCACACTCTTAAGTCTCGATAGAATATTCTAGTAAATACATCTAGAACTATTCAACTAAAACATGCATAATTCAATCCTAATTATACACAAGTTTAAACAAACAACTGATCCTTTATTCAAAATATTCAAGATAATCCCAAAGATTAAAATTACAATTACAATACTTGAATCACTAATCTAGGTTCTATACAATCATTATTACAATCTTATGTAATAAACAAATACATCCAATTACATCGGAAAATGTACAATGAAAATGATAAATGATACATTAAAATGTCTAGAATCATTAATACATCTGATTCAAATGCTTACAGCTGAAATATTGTATACAACAAAACTTAATACAGTATTTAAAACCCAATACAACTGAAATCTTACAATCTGACTATATACGGAAATCTTTCATTCCGTATACTGATCTTGAACATGAGATTTTCCGTCCGCCACACACGAAAGCATCAATGCAGGCATGTCAGCAGACCTTCTTTCTCTCAAGATCTAAAAGATTTATATATCCTACGTGAGATGCCCAAAGCTTCATGAGACATTCTGTTGGTAGGATTTTACGGGGTGGCTTCCTTGGTCGAACCAGAATGGATGACGACATGTCATACATTCCATTCAACCCTGAGAAGTGTTTGGTGTTGAAAACTGGATCTTCCCTTCTAGATACCTCATGCTGGGATCCAAATAATACGAAACTCTGATGCCAACCTTAGCAATGAAGATCTTGGAAAAGCCTAGATATAATGCAATTCCAACTCTTGATACTGCTATCGTTATAGAATCCGAATTTTAACCTACAAGGGTAACCAAAAATCAATACTATGTCCCAAAGAATCTTATTGCATGCTTTGATACAATAAATATAGTGACCCGAACCGTGATCACATACTAATCAGAAGCTTAAGCATGCAATTAATCAATAAATAATCTTAATCAGAGTAAATTGCAGAACTTAAATAAACCAATACCAGAAAATTAAAACATAGTGGTTGACCGCTTAAATCGTTATGATTAAGAATCTACTGGCAAGCGTACCAGGTCAAGTAATAGTAAAGTGGACAAAGGTTCAGATGTCGAACCCACATGAACTGTATAATTATGAATACCAAAATATGATTGTTCTTACTTAATATAGACTAATGAATAAGAGTGATTTCAAATTTTAAAGTAAGAAATTAAATAGCAAATAAAATTAAACTCAGTAAAAACGCAGCAAAGATTTTGGATTAAAATTCAATTTGGGAAAAGCTCGATCAAGGACATACGTAGTTACCAGACAAATTATGTAACAAGTAGTCGATTCAAGACTCAGATTTAATCTTAATTCACGGGAATTATCCTAATTTGTTCAAAGGACTATTTCTAGAAAAATCAAACCTATTCAAATATTGACAGATTAATCTTTCGTAATTCTAATCAAATATGAATGCATGAATAACTGTGAGAATTCAGTAAACACCTAAACCGCACATTGAAACCGAATTCTATTTCTAGTCGGTTTTACAATATGTTGATTATCAAAGTGATCGAAATCAAAACCTCCTCCGTTGACTTGAAATCGATTAACATGAAAGAAAACAGTTGATAAGGCTATTCGCAAGACAAATATAAATCTGATAATCAATAAAATAAAATTAAGTCTAAAAAATCTCAAAAAAACATCCAAGTTTTCTACATAAATTTTTCTGGCCCAATCACGTGGCCTTGATCGAAAGAAAACTACTCACGAACCAAAATCATGATTCAAACAATGTTTTAATCATGAACTAAAAATAAAAATAAAAAAAAGAAGAAGAGACGAGAAATATTCTCTCCCAAGTTGTAGTAGCCGCCCTCTGCGTTCTCTGCGTGTTGGAACCCTTTAATCTGATGATTTGATTTGTATTTATATGCCCAAGGGTCTTCAAAAGATAGCATCCAATCCGAGCAAGAGTTTCCAAAAATACAAATTCTGAAGATAGCTTCCAATCCGAGCAAGAGTTTCCAAAAATACAAATTCTGTAGGCTCCGCTCGCTCGAGCGTGCACAGGTCTCGCTCGAGCGAGCATGACTCTGTTCCGAAGGATTTCTGGGCTCTTTTTGCTCACTCGAGCGAGCATGACTCTCGCTCGAGCGAGCAACTTTCTGTCTCGAAAGATTTTTTGCACGTCTCGCTCGCTCGAGCGAGTGGATTTTTCTGCTCTGTGTGATGATTTTGAAAAATCCATATTTAAGTTCTCGCCATCAGATCAAGCTGAAATTTTTAAAGAATCTTTAAAACATCTTGAAATTTATTTTGAACGGTGGAGATTGGATTTGGGTCTTTATAAAATTAAATTTGAATTTTTTACCAAGGCTGCTCCGTAATTCATTCTTTAGAAATCCATTTTCCTACAAAATTAACCCGGAGAGTCAAATACACAAGAATGTACTAAAACACATAAAAACAATATGAATGCACACAAAATAGAACATAAACCTATCACGAACTAATGCATACAAAATGCACTCATCAACACCCTCATACTTAACTCTTGCTCGCCCTCGAACAAGACATACAAAAACAATATGCAAACAAAAACATAAGTAAGAATGAATCATGAACAACATAGCCTCCGATAAATCCAACTTCAAAAATTAAAAACCACAAACTTCTGATTGTTCACAATACACTGTCAGTTTAACGTAAACGTGTGTGTGTGCCATGTTATTCCAGTTTCGTGCAACTTCAAAAGAATCCATCCTAAGAATGTTTAGCGACCTATGACAATTCAATGAAAGTATCACAATCCAGCACTCCGTCATCTCAACAATCTCAAACAAAAACATGCACTTTCTTGAGATTAATTACGTACCTCCGGATTTTTCACCCGGTATTTTTTTATAAGCCCCATTAATTACCCAAAAACTTAGCTATAACTAAGATAGGATTCGGATTTCAATCCCCTCGTCTATAGCCCGGATGGAGCATCAATCCTATTTAACCCACAAACTTAGCTATGGAACAGTGATTAGGATTTCAATCATTGTCCAAGCCCGTATGGAATTGTTATTTTAAAATTTCAAAATTATTAACCCCATGGAATCCGCATACTTAGTCAAGAACAAGATATTATGATTTCCATCTCTGCTCGTAACCCGGATGAAGTTAACTTAATTTTCAACAAAAGTTTTTTTTACAAAAATTTTATAGATACGCCCAAGATCACACATGCAATGTCTAACAATCATCAAGAATCCAAAGACACTATCATGATCAACAAGCATCTATTGCCGTGCAATGGTCAAACAAACACGAACTTCATCAATTACTTCGCTACACTACACCAATCTAACATGCGTGCTTAAGATGATTCACGATTCAGCCAACAGTTTCTCATGTTCAATCAAAAGCAACATTTTCCAAAAACAATTTTTTTTCAACTCTATCCTCATCGGCTAACAGTCATCATTCTACTTGTATCCACAACACAAACAACAACACATTGATAGGCATGGTTACGAACTATATGCAAAGAACTAAACCATATGAATGCAAAACACAATGATGAACGAAACAAAACTATATAACCCCCCATACTTATCCAAAGCATTGCCCTCAATGCTTTAGAAACAATGAACAAAATGCATAACAAACACACAAATGCAAGACGAACAAAAACAAAATTAAAAAGTAACACTCCACTGGTTGTAGATTCATCCGCTTCCTTCTTAGTACTGGGACGGTAGTAGTAGGTTGGGTATATCAGTCAGGCACGGCAAACTGGCATGGGAAAAAAAGTAAAAATAAAATAAAATGAAACACAAACCAACAACCAAAAATAAAATAAAAGGCAAGGTAAAGAACACTGGGTTTTCTACCAGTCAGCGCTAAATTTATAGTCTATAGCCCAACTATAATCCTCTCTTGAGTGGCGACATTCAAGATGGCTTATCCACCATCATGGAAAAACTCATATCAGTCCTGCAAGTGCATTCTTCACTTCTATAGAGATTTTTCAAGGGATCAATTCCTGCGGAGAGCTGAACCTGCTGACAGTCCCCCAACATAATTAATCACATCAATAAAATTAACAGCAGAGCAAGATTTTTAATTCGAACTATCACTAGCCGACTTAAACATATGGAATACTACTTGCTCATCATTCAACCTCAAAACTAACTATCCCTTTTTAACATCCACTAAGGCTCGACTCATGGATAAAAATGGACGCCCAAAAATCAGAGGCACCTCACAATTTTCATCTATGTCAAGAATAACAAAATCTACAGGATAAATAAATTTATCTATCTCGACTAAAGTATTTTCCACGACTCCTCTTATGTATTTAATAGATCCATCAGCAAATTTAAGAGAAATATTTGCTGGTTCAATGTTGCATATACCCAATTTCATAGCAAGTGCATGAGGCATTAAATTTAAACTTGATCCTAAATCACACAAAACATTATCAACTAATAAACTTCCAATTTGGCAAGGTATAGAAAAACCCCTGGATCTTGAGATTTTTGCGGGAGCTTATTCTGAAGCACAGTCGAACACTCCTCATGCATTGTGACATGCGTCACATCATTCAACTTCTTTTTATTCCTTAGTAAATCCTTCAAAAATTTAGTATAGTTTGGCATCTGAACTAAAGCGTCTGCAAAAGGTATGTTAACATGTAGATAGTTGAAAGTTTCAAGAAACTTTTTAAATTGAAAATCAAGCAATAACTGCTTAGATATTTGAGGAAAAGGTAAAGTAGAAATATTATCATTATTGTTGGGGATCGGATGTATGTGTAGAGAGGGGGGGAGGGTGGGGTGAATACACACTCTTGATAATCTTTAATTTTAATGCAATGTGATTGAGCAAATGTTAGTTCACTCAACCGATTTTTTGTTTTCTTGCTAGAAGTATAAGAGCTACTTATGATAGTGCGGAAATAGCTCTTAATATGCTAGATGATAGTAATGGAATATAGTGATGCAGTAACATAAATGAACACAGCTATGTTTCTGGATGTTCAGAGCTCAATCTCCTACGTCACCCCTTCTTCCACCTCGTAAGGATTCACTAGAAGACTTTGGTTATTACAACGTCTACAATACACCCGATCCAAGTTAGGACTTATCCAATGCCTAAAATGGAACTCCTAGATTCACAATGATAGGATTTAAAGCTCTTATAAAACTTTTCTTCAGTTGATGATGATGAACGTCTAAGTTTCTTGAAGACTTAGACTCTCAAATCCTTTGTAGCAGATAGTGTTCTTCAAACAACAGCAGGATTTGAGTGACCCTTGAAAAGATATCCTTGTAGATCGGATATGATTTTTGGCTAAGGGTTGAATGAGCGGTCGGGTATTCAAAGTAGATTCAAGAGCTCAAGTGTGCGAATTCTTTGTAATCGTGGGACACCTTTCTTGTAGAGAGGTTCTGATATTTATATTGATCTTCTCGAACGTCTTTCTCTTCTTTCAACGGTAGGACGTATGATGTCAAATATAATAGTATCTTCTGAAAATCTCATACTGGGAGCGCCTTTAATAGTCTATTCAATGTGTCGCTCACATTAAATGCTATTTATGGCTTTCTCACTTTATCAGGCGGCTCCTTAAATACTTCTTCCTTTGCATTGAAAGTTGTCTTGTCAACTTTTCGAGAACTGGGAATCTGTGACTTTTAAATGTAGCGTGTACCTGACTATCTTCGAAGTTCAGTAGATATCCTAGTTGGTAGATATGTCTAGCTTGGTTGACAAGTAACGGTTGACATGCTTTGGTCAGCTGATACTGCAACTTCCAGTTGATATCTCTTGGTCAGCTGATGTCTTGACGTCGGTAGATGAGCTGTGCATACAAGTAAATGGCAACCATTCTAAAACAACGATGTATTGTTTTGTTATCACCAAAAGTTAGGATTCAACAATTTCCCCCTTTTTGGTGATGACAAGACCTAGGCCCCAAAAATCATTAAAAAGGATTTTACAAAATGAATTCATTGTGAAGATGAATTGCATTGATACATATCATGTTTACAAGCAATCATTGATAAAATGCAATAAAAACTTATTACACCTACGATGCTGAAACAAAGTAAATATACCTTATTTCCTTTGGCGTTCGGTGTCAACTGATTTTCTGGATGCTTCCCCCTTTTTGACATCATCACGGTTAAGATGAGAGATAATCTCTCCAAGTTGAGCACCGACGGTGGTTTGGAATGAGTCAATACGGGAGTCAATGTAAGCGGTCAAATCAGCTTGAAGAACTGATATTTGCGCGGAGGTGTGCTCATTGGTGCGACGAACATTTTGTGAAACCTGTTCGACAATGGTATCCATGGCTCGAAGATTGTGTTCTTTGTATTTTTGCAGTTCAGTGACACACTGGCCGAGCTCAGAAGATAGATTGTTTAGACAAGAAATAATCGTGGATCTGGAGCTTGCAATGCCAACATCTTGTCCTTGGATGCGATTGCTAAGGCTCTGCGTTGTGGAGCGATGGTCATCTATGAGGCATTCGAAAGCATAAGTTGTAGATTCTGGTTCAACAACCGAGGCTGAAGCACGTTCGTCAATTACATCTTCTGTAGCTTTCAGCGTAATTGCTTGATCATCGGCAGTAGACATGACTAGGGATGAGATGACATACTTCGTACTTGGAGGTGTGACCGTTTTGGTGTTCAAGGATGATGGTACATCGACCGTAATCTCCTGGTCAATTGGACTGACCGGACTAGTTGGCTGCGATGCTGTAACAGTCGGGTTCGGAGAGGAATCAGTTGAGTGAATCTCATGAGTTGGAGATGTAGGCTGAACTTCGTCAAATATGGCTTTCATAACGTCTGAGACTGAGGTGAGTGGAATCTCTAGAAGAGTCTCATCAGCAACTGATGTAATTGGGTCAATCAGTTGAGGTTCTGAAGCATGAGCAGTACTTGATGTCTTCTGTTCGGCAGAAGAGGAGGCAAAGGAGAAGTATGTCGAAGGACATTCTTCTTGTGCCGCAATTAAGTCCTGTTCCTCTGCTGAGAATATGAAGTCAGAGGGTTCTAAATTATCGTGAGATTCCAAAATTGGAAACATCGCCTGAACTTCTGCTCGATATGTGCACTCGTATTCATCGGTTGGTAAAGGAATGGAGTGCTTGAGATGATATTCTCGTAAAAAGGTGTCAGTAACATCGAATGACTGCTTAAGACGTAAGATGACTTCACTGTCATCCTTTGCAATCTTGCTCATCTATTGATAGTTCTCTTCTCTTTTAGAAAGAATGTATCTGGTAAGACTATCACGGAGCTGGACGTCAACCAATTTGTATCTGCTGAGTGCGGTCTCAAGATTGGAGGTAGCTGTAAGAATGAATATTTTGTCTTCTAACTTTGAGAGGTATTCCAACTTGTTCTCATGTAGAATTTGAGAATATGAGGTGTTGATGCGATAATTTATTCATTCATCAAACTCCTGCATTCTGAATCGGACATCCCTGAGAATGTTGAAAATGATGATGAGGACCTCCATTTTTCCTACTGGTTGGGCTTTTGGAGGTGGGATGAATATTCCCTTACCTTTTCCTTGAGGATCGGTAGAGTTTGTGTTGGGTGCTAGGGACGTTGGTTCGTTGAAGGTGATTCCTTTTAGTGGAGGAACTTGGGTGCTTACAACCAGATTCTGAGTCCTTAGAATTTGCTGACTGATGGTGGAGGCTTCATCTACCGATGAGATGGGTATCGCCACTGAAAGAGGTACAACAGTAACTATGGTACTTTCAACTGGCTGAGATGTCGGCTGAGGAATAGGATCTATTTGAGTAGGAAGTGTCATTGATGCAGAGACTTCAACCGTTGCTGCTGTCAGCTGAGAAGTTGGAGTGTGAACGGTTGATAACAGTTTGATCCTCTTTGGTTTCGTTTGAGATTGCTTGAAAGCCATTTTCTTCTTTGGAGAGGGAGAAGAACTGGCAAAAACCTGAAACAGAGGAGCATTGTCACTAACATCATCATCAAGGTCAGAATCCACAATGATAGTGCGTCTGGTAGGTTGAGGACGTTTAAGTTGAAGAGCTGCAGTACTCATAGCAGTTTGTTGTTCTGCCCAAATCTCCCGTTTGATAGTCCTTAATTGATCAAAGGTCACTTGATTCTTTTGCAAGAATAAGGGGATAGTGACTGCATTGAGCCATTTAAAAACATGTAGGGCTTCAAAAGTTGCGGAGTCCACATCTAATGCTGCAAGAAGATGACAAATCTGTAGTGCAAAGCCTTCGGATTGTCCTTTGCCTCGAATCATCTCGCAAAGAGTAGAGTAAAGAATGGATGACCAGTTGAAGTTCAACTGGGAGGCAATGGAGGCCATGTACTGAAGTTTTTCAAGAGTGATCTTGTCATAAGATCCAGATTTTGCTAGGAGTGTTTTTGCGACGATGTTTGCTAACAGTCGATATGCTAGCTTCAAGATCTGTTTGAGACCAGTGACTTTGATAGGTGCTCCATCCAACGTGAACTGAGCTGCCCAGTGATCTGTATTACCATCTGGTAGGTCTGCGCATTTTATTAAACCACTGGTGGGCAAGTTAAATGTATCACCGAAGAAATGTTGATTAAATTCTATCTTCCATCCTTTGACGGTGCAAACAATGCTCCCATGATGCAATTCGGCGGATTCAAAGAATTCTTTGAGTAGATCGTAGTTGACCGTAGACCCTGAACTGAGAAATTTACAAAGTCCTGAAGGTTCAATCATGTTGAACATCGCGGAAATTTTAGAGTTCTTGATGGAGTGCATTTCGTCGAAGTTGATTGCTAGGCAAGTTTTCTGGATGGAAATCTTGTGGATTTCTGTAACCAACAGGTATGATCAATATTGTTTGGAAGAAATACGTAAGGGATTAATGCAAGATGAACTTCAGAAACATATAAGTTTGCATTGAGTATGAGTGACCGTGAGTGTTGTACACGTCACCGAAAAGTTTGAATTTTGAATTTTGAAAAGTAAAACACAAAACGTGGTAAAGTAAAGAAAATATAATATAAATATAAATATAAGTAAGTGAAAGGCGGTTAGGTCCAAAGTCCAATGTCTGTAATAATTCTTGATTGTCTGACATCAAGATTTTTGGCGTTTCAGATACGCCGTCAGGTCCAAAAATATGATCTGACGTGTAGGCTTATCAATGGATAATTGTAATTGATATCTGCCAACGCTTCACCTTCCTGAGATGACTATAAATATGAAAATAAACGATTAGTCGGTCAATCAAAATACATTTATAATTCATAGAGCGATAAGATGCCGGGTCCTGGAGGCGATTTCACTGAAGAATTCAACGCTGCTTTGACCAGGGTGAGATTTCGTGAATATGAAGATATGGTGTTTGGTCAAGTCGTTGAAGAGTGGGAGGCAATTGACAAGTTGCGTTACTATCTCTCTGCCGTTCATCCACAAGATTTGATGAGTCCAGAGAGAGACTATGTTGCCCAGATGTGGCAATATGAAGAGAAGCTTGGTTCGACTAATCGGGTGAAGATCTTCATTCCAGAGGGCTTGTACCTGCTCTTGCTCTACAAAGAGCTTAAGGGACTGGAGCATATTCAGTCGGAGGACCTTGGCTATGTTCGCTCTCCTACCAGAGAGCTTACGTTCTTCATGCTCTAATGGAATAATGCAGTGAAGAGAGAGATAGTTAAGTCAGTAGCAGCCTTTGAAGCTTTAATGTAACCGACTGCTCTTGTAAGATCTTCAAGTTAATGAAAAATAAAAATTATTTTGAGTATTATCTGCTGATTTTACATAGAAGTATCGTATAATATATCATTACGCCAATTCACATATCAGATGTCTTCTAACAATAAAAACGATGTGACTAAAAGAGGAGGATATAGATGATTATGAGTTAAAGTCGGCAAAGTCAAGATAGGATAATAATAATAAGAAGAAGTACGATGCAAATAGTGACTATTTTAATCTTTTAATAAATGCATGGTACACAAATATCAATAAAGTATGCTTATCCAAGGTCTGTTGCCAATATCTTGTAAAGATATGCTTGATGATTTATTGTAGGTAATTGTTGGCCTACTTGACATTTGGCTTTCCGGTTTCCCTGCTTATAAATACTGGGTTTTTGATTCAGAAAGAAATCATAACTTAGTTCAAAAAATTATACAATATATAGCAATGGATGAATCTGATTTTGAAAGGAGAAAAGCTTTGTATAGGAGTAGAGTCATAGCAAGGGGCATGCGTATCTGGCTTCTTTTGGAGGGGATACGTTGCAACTTGCCGACTGGTTTGGCTCTGATGGATCCGCGAGTTGCTGAGGGCTTGCTGCGATGAAAACTTGATTTGCATACTCAGAGCACTCAAGATGTGCTGAGACCTTCTGCTGTGAGACTCTTGATGCTTTTGGTAGAGAGAGACGAGATGCAGAACATCTGCTTTGAGGATGATGTCTTCAGTGGTCAGGGTTCACTCACTCTCTATACGATTGAATGGAGTCGAGAAATGTGGGCCAGGATTTCTGCAGCTACTTACGAGTATAGACGCAGTAGGGGTTGAATGTAATATGCTATATATGCCGAATGTAATGAAATCATTCTAATGAAATGTATTATTCCCCCTAAATTCATGCTTGTCTTAACTCAACTCTATTAAACCAAGTACATTATGAAAATAAGAAAACTTAGCGTCCGGTAGTGGCTTGGTGAAGATGTTTGCTGCTTGCTGGTCATTAGATACGTAGATCATCTAGATCTCCTTCTTGAGCACATGTTTTTGTATAAAGTGATGACGCACATCAATGTGCTTTGTCCTTGAGTGCATCACTGGATTTTGAGTGATTGCTATGGCACTAGTGTTGTCGCAAAATATAGGGGCTTCACTTGACTGTATTCTATAGTCTCAAAGCTGTTGTTGTATCCAAAGTATTTGAGCACAACAGCTGCCAGCTGCTAGATATTCTGCTTCAGCGGTAGAGGTGGAAATTGATGTTTGCTTCTTACTGAACCATGAAATAAGTCTGTCTCCCAGAAATTGACAAGATCCACTAGTTTTTTTTGTCAATTTTGCAACCTGCATAATCTACATCTGAATAACCAACAAGATTAAATTACGAGTCTTTGGAGTACCAAAGACCCACATTTGTAGTACCTGAAGGTATTTAATGATCCTTTTGGCAGCAATATAATGAGACTGTTTAGGTGCTTCTTGAAATCTTGCACATAGGCATACAACGAAAATAATGTCAGGCCTACTAGCAGTGAGATAAAGTAGTGAACCTATGAGACCTTGATACATTGTTACCTCAACTGGTGCTCCTGCCTCGTCCTTATCAAGCTTGATGGAAGCACTCATAGGAGTGGAGATGGTAGAGCAGTTCTCCATACCAAAATTTTTGATAAGTTCCTTGGTATACTTAGCCTGATTTATGAAGATGTCATTGTCCAGCTGCCTTACTTGTAATCCGAGGAAGAAATTTAGTTCTCCCATCATACTCATCTCAAATTGCTCCTACATCAACTTAGAGAATTTCTCGCATAACTGAGGATTAGTTGATCAAAATATGATATCATCTACATAGATTTGAAAAAGTAAGATATGATCTTCTTTGACAAATTTAAAGAGAGTTTTATCTACTGTTCCTATGACAAAGTTATGATATAATAAAAACTGTGATAATGTGTCATACCAAGCTTGTGGTTTAAAAACATGATTAGGAGTTGAGGAACTGATAAAACCTGGTGGTTGCTCAACATATACTTCTTCTTGAAGTAGCCCATTGAGGAAAGCTGACTTAACATCCATTTGATAGACTTTAAAGTTTTTGTAAGCAGCATAGGCGAGAAATATCCTGATGGCTTCAAGCCTTGCTACTGGAGCAAATGATTCGTCAAATTCAATACCCTCCTCTTGTCCAAATCCTTGAGCAACCAATCTGGCTTTATTTCTAATCACCTTTCCATCCTCATTTAATTTGTTACGAAACACCCATCTAGTGCCTATGATATTTTGACTTTCCGGTCGAGGAACTAGATTCCAAACTTTGTTTCTTTTGAACTAATTTAGCTCCTCTTGCATTGCTTCTATCCAGCTAGCATCTTGTAATGCTTCATCTATGTGTTTGGGCTCTAGCTGTGAAAAAAATGCTGCATGCAATAGTTCATTAATCATTTTATTACGTGTACGGAGATGGGCAATAGGGTTACCGATGAACAGCTCGGGTGGATGATTTTTACTCCACCAAAGATTTGGTCCAAGGGGATTTGTTCCTGTTAGAGTGTCGTCTCATTCTTGACTTTGTTATCAGGCTCATTAGCTTCTTCTCCGATTCTTTGTTCTCCATGATCTTGATCTATTCTTCCTTCATTTGTTTGAACTATCTCTTCTACTGGTTCATCTCTTGTGACAGAAAATTCATCACTGTCACTTTCATCATCGAGAACAGTTGATTCCAACCTATTTGTTATATCTTTGATATGGGTTAGAGACTTATCTGCACATATAGTGGTTTTATCAAAAATAACATGAATGGATTCCTCTACTGTCAGTGACTTTTTGTTGAATACTTGATAAGCTCTACTTACAGAGAAATATCCAATGAATATGCCTTCTTGTACTTTAGCATCAAAGGCCGTTAAACGATGTTTTCCATTATCATGAATGAAGCAAGTGCAACCAAATACTTTAAAATAAGAAACATCAGGTTTTGTGCCATTCCAGATCTCATATGGTGTTTTGTTGTGCTTCTTGTTAATCATAGATCTATTTTGAGTATAAAATGCTGTATTAATTGCCTCTGCCCATAGTCTTTGAGATACGTTAGAATCAGCAATCATAGTTCTAGCTGCTTCTTTAAGAGTTCTGTTTCGTCTCTCAGCAACACCATTTTGCTGTGGGGTTCGAGCAGTAGATAACTCATGCTTGATTCACTGGTCATCTAGATAGGATTCAAGGGTTTTGTTTAAAAATTCAGTGCCTCTATCACTCCTGATCCGATCTATCCCAGTTCGTTTCTCATTTTGCAAACGTTTAAAAATCTTTATCAGTTGAGTAGCTGTTTGATCTTTGGACGGTAAGAAGATTACCCAAGTAAATCGAGAGTAGTCGTCCACAATCACTAAGGTATATCTCATTTCCCCTAAGCTCCTGACCGGTATAGGACCAAATAGATCCATGTGTAACAGGTCTAAGCATTTAGAAGAAGATATACACCCTTTGGTTTTAAAAGTAGCTCTCACTTGTTTTCCCTGCTGACAAGCTGAACAAACTCTATTCTTTTTAAAATCACCTTTGGGCAGGCCATAAACCAAATCATGTTTACTCAGATTTTTAATGGACTTAAAGTTTATATGATTGAGCCGTTTATGCCATAACCACTGCTTATCATTTTGAGCAACAAAACAAGTAGAAACTGACGGTTGGTCACTTTGCCAATTTAGCCTATAAGTTTTTTGTTCTCTTAGTCCGGTTAACATAACATCACCATTACTAGATTTGATCAAACATGTGTGCTTGTGAAATTCAACATTGTAACCATTATCACATAGTTGACTGATGCTGATCAGATTATAACATAGGTTATTAACAAGAAATACGTCATTAATAATAATGTTACCGTGAGTAATCTTACTGGTAACGCTTATCGTGTACGCCCAAATTACCCGACTCAATCAAATAAACAAATAATGTAGTAGTGTGAGTAGAGATCATTCCCACGAGGAAAGGTAAATTTAAAGTGTTCTTAAAAATACTAAAATTAAATAAAAGGGGTTTTGGATTTTTAGAATTAACTACTAAGCATGAATTAAAATTACGAAAATCAATAAAATAACGAGACTTGGTATCGGTCGACTACACCCTTGAAATTATTCATTCGATCATCGATTCCCTAAAAATAATTAATTCACATTGAATATTCATCATTGGAAATCAAATTCCTGTTTCACTTTAATTTTAGTTAATTAGAAAACAGCATTCAAAATTAACCCTTACCAATGAATTAACCCGATAACAACAATCTAGATTTAAATCCACGGTAGCATTCAAATGAGTAAAACTAATGAAGCTAGACTACACAAACACCAGCGGTTGTATTTAGCCTAGTCAATTGTTGTTCCTACGAATTAATAAATTCAACAGCAGAAAATATTAAACGTAGTTGCTTCACAAATTAGATGGTTCAAACAATTACGGATTTGAATTCTAATTTAGCAGTAGATTGTACGAAAGAATTATCAGGTGATCAATCTAATAATCAAACACACAAGCATGAAATAAATCAGAACAACTCTTGATACTCAATTCGGAATTAAACAATATAAAACTGAATCTCACAAATAAAATAACTCAAGGGTTCGTCTTCCTCAACCAAGTACAAAAACTAAGAAAGAATTGAAGAAGAAACTAAATCTATGAATTGGAAAGATAAAACCTAGCCGCCAGAGCGTTCTTCGCGTTCCAAGACGTCCAATCTCTTCAGAATCATCCTTTTTACTCTAAAATTCGAGATATCTATTTTAATTAAGGCTAGAGTCCTTAATAATAAAAATTCCTAAATTACAAAATTTTTCCGGAACAGCACGTCTCGCTCGATCTGCAAGATGTTGCGGATCGAGCGAGCAAAAATTCAGAACCTACTGTTTTCATATTTTTTGGGCTGGCTCGATCCGCAAGATGTTGCGGATCGAGCGAGCAACTTTTCTCCCAGCGAGCAGCGATTTTGCAAAATTCATATCCAGAGATCTAGCCGTCGGATTGAGCTGAAATTTGGACAGCTGCTTCAAAACATCTTGAACTTTATTCTGGATGGTGAGATCAGATTTTGACTTCTATAAAATTAAATATGATTTTTGGATCATTGCTGCTCCGTAATTCATTCTTGCGCAAAAGCTTTTCCATCTTTTCCTCGACAAAACGCTACGTCCTATACAATAAACACGGGAGAATGTAATGTAGATGCGATACATGAAATATGAACACAATGCTTAATTAAAACACATAAATGCATGCAAAACAACAACATAATGATATTAAAATATGCAACACAAACATGCCCATCAAATACCCCCACACTTACTCCTTGCTCGCCCTCGAGCAAGTTATGCAAAACAATATGCAAACAAAACAAAACAACATAAGTAAGTATGGATCTTGACATCGTAGCCTCAGAAAAATCCAAAATTCAAAACTACAAACACTCTTGATTTTCTACAATCCACCTTCAGTTAAGCGCAAACGTGTGTGTGTGCCATGTTATTCCAGCTAGTGAAACTTAAAAAGACAAAGTTTTAAGACTGTTCGCCGACCTAAGACACTTCAGTGTACGTTTCACCCTCAAGAATCCCTCCTCTCAACAACCCTTTAACACAACACAACTCTCTTGAGATAAAATTACGTACCTCCGGATTTTGCACCCGGTATTGCAATAGCCCCAATAATTACCCGCTGACTTAGCTATAATTGGCTAGGATATGAAAAATCATTCTATTTTTTCTTTCTAATCCTCTCGTCTATAGCCCGGATGGAGCATCAACCCCATTTACTCCGCATACTTAGCCTTGATCTTGCTCTTTTAGGATTTCAATCCTGTCAAGGCCCGGATGAAATTGTAAAATTTTTTTTTTCTAGGTACGCCTAAGATCGTAGGTGTCACATCAAAAAATCATCAAGGTTCAAGAAACTATCAAGTTTCACAGACACCTATTGCCGTGCAATGGTCCAACAGACACGAACTCGTCTAATACCTCGCTACAGTTCACTGGTCAAACATGTGTGCTTAAGAATATTCACTACTCAACCTCAAGTTTCTCATATCCAATCAAGAGCAAATTTTCACAAAAAACAATTTTCTCACAATCTCTTCATAGGCTATCACTTTCCATCCTACTTATGTAACAAGACAAAAACTAACAAATTAACAAATGATACGAAACGAACTATATGCAAGTACGCAACAAAACAAATGCAGACAAAATGACAAACAACGAATGAAACTCCCCCTACACTTAACCAAAGCATTGCCCTCAATGCTCTAGCACTAACAACAAAAATGCAAACACAAGATGAAAATGCAAGCGAAAAATAAAAACAATACTCCCCTGGTTTAAGTGTCGACGTTTTCCTCTCCAATATCTGGCTGAATAACGGAAGATTCATATTGAAACTTTGGACAGCAGATGGGGTGGCTAGGTTCTGAAAAACAAGGTAAACAAAACAAAACAAAACAAAACAAACAAAGATGAAATAAAGGGAAAATACACTGGGTTGCCTCCCAGCCAGCGCTTGATTTTCAGTCATCGGCTTGACTCTCAGAAGCACTGCTCAAAGAGTGGCTGACGCCCAAAGTAAGTGTCATATGACACCACAAATGGGTCTTGGTTCCATATGCCCTCAAGCTTGGCTAGATGTAAACAGATTAAGCTCGTCACCTCAACAACACTCTGAAGCTGGAAAACATGGGAAGAGAATATCTCTGTAGGCACTTGTAAACCAAAATATTTCGAAACTGGTACTCCATCATATGTTGTTTCTTCCAGTACATCTTCCGGCTGAGGTTCAATAATAAGAGAAGACTCAAGCACCTCTAAATCTTCAGCAGGAATTGATTCGCACTCCCAGTCCTGGTTCTTTGAATCATCATCATCGAGCCAAATTGGGTTGGTCACTGCTTGAGTATCTAGCTTCACCTCTTGTTCTCGATATTCATGGACGAGTGATCTCTTGATATTCTCCATGTGCTCCGCAAGTTCGCATCTTGACTTTTTCAGATCTTCTATAGTTTCCACAGTCGATGCCACAAGCTTTCTCATGATATCCTCTAGCGGATGTAAGATCAACTGCGAACAACTTCCCTCCTCCTTTTGAAGCTCGAATGGTTGGTTTGTAAAATCTGGATATTGAGATTGTGAATACCAGTAATAGTCAAACTCTGCCATATCATCTAACAGGTGTCTCATGGTATCATCATCACGGCAAAATATTGAAACACGGGCTGTGAAAGCTCCATCAATTACCCATCTTCTTGTCACTGCATCCAAACCACCAAGAAAAATATGTTAGGAGAGAATAGTTAGAAAAATTACGATACCGGAAGATGGTTGCCAAATCCTTGAATCTCCCCCATGCTGCGTAGAATGGCTCTCCATGTTGTTGGATAAAACTTGGGAATACTTGTTGATTTGACATCTCAAATTATTACACCGCAAGAATCCTCCTTCGCCTAAGCAAAATTCTTTCTATCTCTGGGTCGTATGGAAATTCTTCTTCTTCCGAAGATTCAACTGCACGCACGAACAAACCAGAGTAGCACTAGGAGGAATAATAATAAATAATAAAAAAAACACAAATAAATTAAACGCCTTTCCCCGGCAACAACGCCAAAATTTGGTAACGCTTATCGTGTACGCCCAAATTACCCGACTCAATCAGATAAACAAATAATGTAGTAGTGTGAGTAGGGATCGTTCCCACGAGGAAAGGTAAATTTAAAGTGTTTTTAAAAATACTGAAATTAAATAAAAGGGGTTTTGGATATTTAGAATTACCTACTAAGCAAGAATTAAAATTACGAAAATCAATAAAATAACGAGACTTGGTATCGGTCGACTACACCCTTGAAATTATTCATTCGATCATTGATTCTCTAAAAATAATTAATTCACATTGAATATTCATCATTGGAAATCAAATTCCTGTTTCACCTTAATTTTAGTTAATTAGAAAACAGCATTCAAAATTAACCCTTACCAATGAATTAACCCGATAACAGCAATCTAGATTTAAATCCACGGTAGTATTCAAATGAGTAAAACTAATGAAGCTAGACAACACAAACACCAGCGGTTGTATTTAGCCTAGTCAATTGTTGTTCCTATGAATTAATAAATTCAACAGCAGAAAATATCAAACGTAGTTGCTTCACAAATTATATGGTTCAAACAATTACGGATTTGAATTCTAATTTAGCAGTAGATTGTATGAAAGAATTATCAGATGATCAATCGAATAATCAAACACACAAGCATGAAATAAATCAGAACAACTCTTGATACTTAATTTGGAATTAAACAATATAAAACTGAATCTCACAAATAAAATAACTCAAGGGTTCGTCTTCCTCAACCAAGTACAAAAACTAAGAAAGAATTGAAGAAGAAACTAAATCTAATAATTGGAAATATAAAACCTAGCCGCCAGAGCGTTCTTCGCGTTCCAAGACGTCCAATCTCTTCAGAATCATCCTTTTTACTCTAAAATTTGAGATATCTATTTTAATTAAGTCTAGAGTCCTTAATAATAAAAATTCCTAAATTACAGAATTTTTCCCAAACAGCACGTCTCGCTCGATCCGCAACAAAAATTCCGAACCTACTGTTTTCATATTTTTTGGGCTGGCTCGATCCGCAAGATGTTGCGGATCGAGCGAGCAACTTTTCTCCCAGCGAGCAGCGATTTTGCAAAATTCATATCTGGAGATCTAGCCGTCGGATTGAGCTGAAATTTGGACAGCTGCTTCAAAACATCTTGAACTTTATTCTGGATGGTGAAGATCAGATTTGACTTCTATAAAATTAAATATGATTTTTGGATCATTGCTGCTCCGTAATTCATTCTCGCGCAAAAGCTTTTCCATCTTTTCCTCGACAAAATGCTACGTCCTATACAATAAACACGGGAGAATGTAATGTAGATGCGATACATGAAATATGAACACAATGCTTAATTAAAACACATAAATGCATGCAAAACAACAACACAATGATATTAAAATATGCAACACAAACATGCCCATCACTTACCCTTACCCACAGTCCTACCCTTTGAACTATCACCAAAAATAATTTTTGGCCCTTTGTATTGTATGATTTCGGATAGTAGATCTTCATTTCCAATCATGTGTTTAGAGCATTCGCTGTCTAGATACCACATTTACTTTTCCATTGGACTATTCTTCTCTACTGATTTCACTGATAGTACTTGCAAGAAGAATATATAACCATGGTACCCTTGTCTATTTGGGTCCGAACTGGATTAGACCTTTTGGGACCCACACCTGAATTACTCTAATAGTTTTACCAGTGTGTGCATATACAAAGTGAGTCGGTCGAGGTGTATAACTTATACTTGTGTGTGTTCTGGATCTTACAGTGTACTGCTTGAACTTTTGATCTTTGTTATCCAGTCTGTATCGTTTTTGAACAGGAATGCAATTGAAGTGCCGGTTCTGTGTCACCTTATGACTCCTGTACTTGGGTAGACTTGGTTCAAACCTTGACTGCTTAAACTTATATTGGTTTCCCATTATTTATTCATTCAATCTAGTTTTATTCCATGTCTCTTCTTTCCATGGAATCTTAGGCTCCACATATCCCAGTCCTTTATGCTTACCTTTGCTCTCATATCAAATTGACTGTTCATTATAGATCTTTGGTTCAACATGTTCATATATTGTACTAGATCGAACAAATCTTATTACATTAGGATCGTTCCCAATAGAATACGATTGAGTATTTTCATTCGAAATAATACATTCATTTGATCTATATCCAAGACCGGTTCTATCACCTGCTTGTTTCTGGTTCTCATGTATTTTATCCAATGAGGTAGAAGCCCTATTCCAAGAGTTGATAGTTTTAAGAAACTTTTGATTCTCATACAAAGTAGCTTGGAATACTCGTTTCACATCATCATTCTCAGCAGCTAACAGGTTTGGCTTAGTCCTTAGACTATCAAGTTCTTTTTGCTGTAAACAGCTAGATTCCCTTGACTTATCTATGAGACATGCTTTTTTTGTCTTTGCTCCCTCGAATTATGTAGAAAGCTTCTTATACTCGGTGACCATCTCATTAAGTTCTTGGATGAGTTCTTCTTGTGTAAAATCATACAAGTTAAAGTCAAATACATCAGTGTCGTTGTCTTCATGTTGAGAGTTGGCCATGAGACAATGAACTTGCTCTTCCTCGCTTTCTTCGGATGAGCTATCTGTATCGGATGAGTCAGACTATGTTTCTGCCCATTTGCTTTTTACTTTGTCTTCAACTAGCACGTTTTGTTCCTTCTTCTTTCGGAACGTTCTTTTTCCTTCTTTTCCTTTCTTTTTCTCATAATGCTGCTTTCTTTCTTCGTTCTTGGGCTTAGTGCAATCTGCAATTAAGTGGCCTTGCTTGCCACAGTTAAAGCATGCAGGACCATCCTTTGTATGGTCTTGTTTATAATAAGGTTTAAACTTTTTATTATTATGCATAAATTTTCCAAACCTTTTGATAAAGAGAGACATTGCTTCGCCACTCATCTGCTCAGCTATCTTCTTTGCTAATGCTTCCTCGGTCGGTTGAGGTGAGATGATTGACATCAATTCCTTGGTGGGGTTTGAGACTGATGGTTCTTCCTATGTTCTGATTCCGAGTTCAAACTCGTACGCTTTAAGATCTGCAAATAAGTCATGGAGCTTTAGTTTGGTTAGATCCTTTGATTCTCTCATGGCTATTGTCTTGACATCCCATTCTCTGAGTAGTGCTCGCATAACCTTCAAAGAAATTTCTCGGTTAGTGTATATTTTTCTGAGAGAAATCAATTCACAAATAATATTGCTAAATCTTTCATCAAACTCAGCCATGGTTTCTCCTGATTTCATTTTGGCATTGTCAAACATTTGAATGGCTACAGTGAGTTTGTTTTCCTTGGTTTGATCGTTTCCTTCGCACAGTTGAGTAAGTTTTTCCCAAATATCTTTGGCAGTTGAACATGTCTTGATCTTGCTGAACATGTTTTTATCCAGCATTTTGTATAGTATGTCCTTGGCTACGTTATCGAGATTTGCTTTCTTCTTGTCTTCATTAGTCCATTCTGCTCTGGACTTTTCAACCATCTGCGGCTCGCCACCTGAAATAGATGCAGCATTGTTGATTTTGAGAATCTTCATGGGTCCATCAGTGATAACGTACCACATGTCATCATCTCGAGCAAAAAGATGTGCCTGCATACGAATTTTCCAGTCATCATAATCTTCTTTAGAAAACATAGGAATTTTATTTAGAGAAGTCATGATGAATATCAGTAGCTAACAGAAAAACCCGCTCTGATACCACTTGTTGGGGATCGAATGTGTGTGTAGAGAGGGGGGGGGGGGGGTGAATACACACTCTTGATAATCTTTAATTCTAATGCAATGTGATTGATCAAATGATAGTTCACTCAACCAATTTTCTGTTTTCTTTCTAGAAGTATAAGAGCTACTTATGATAGTGCGGAAACAGCTCTTAATATGCTAGATGATAGTAATGGAATATAGTGATGCAGTAACGTAAATAAACACAGATATGTTTCTGGATGTTCGGAGCTCAATCTCCTACGTCACCCCTTCTTCCACCTCGTAAGGATTCACTAGAACACTTTGGTTATTACAACTTTTTCAATACACCCGATCCAAGTTAGGACTTATTCAATGCCTAAAATGGAACTCCTAGATTCACAGTGATAAGATTCAAAACTCTTATCAAACTCTTCTTCAGTTGATGATGATGAACGTCTAAGTTTCTTGAAGACTTAGACTCTCAAATCCTTTGTAGCAGATAGTGTTATTCAAAAAACGGCAGGATTTGAGTGACCCTTGAAAAGATCTCCTTGTAGATCGGATATGCTTTTTGGCTTAGGGTTGAATGAGCGATCGAGTATTCAAAGTAGATTCAAGAGCTCAAGTGTGCGAATTCTATGTAATCGTGGGACACCTTTCTTGTAGAGAGGTTCTGATATTTATATTGATCTTCTCGAACGTCTTTCTCTTCTTTCAATGGTAGGACGTCTGATGTCAGATATAATAGTATCTTCTGAAAATCTCATACTGGGAGCGCCTTTAATAATCTATTCAATGTGTCGCTCACATTAAATGCTATTTATGGCTTTCTCACTTTATCAGGCGGCTCCTTAAATGCTTCGTCCTTTGCATTGAAAGTTTTCTTGTCAACTTTCTAAGAACTGGGAATCTGTGACTTCTAAATGTAGCGTGTAGGTGACTATCTTCGAAGTTCAGTAGATATCCTAGTCGGTAGATATGTCTAGCTTGGTTGACAAGTAATGGTTGACATGCTTTGGTCAGCTGATACTACTACTTCCAGTTGATATCTCTTGGTCAGCTGATGTCTTAACGTCGGTAGATAAGCTGTGCATACAAGTAAATGGCGACCGTTCTAAAACAACGATGTATTGTTTTGTTATCACCAAAAGTCAGGATTCAACAATTATCATTAACCTCAAACTTTAAAGTCTTACCTTTACTACCTGCCATGGAGGAATTTTTATTACGCGCATCCTTCTTTAATTCTGTAATTTTTGGCCCCTCCATAGTGTTTTCTTCGTCCCTCTGTTGCTCAAGTTTTTCAGATTGTGATCTATTAACTACCATGATAGCATTCACGGCTCTGGGATTTGTTTTGGTGTTACTCGGCAATGCTCCAGTAGGATGAGTAGAAAGTTGGGTTGCTATCTAAGCCATTTGAGTCTCCAACTTCTGCAGCATAGCTTCTTGATTATGTAGCCGAGCCTCAGTACCAGCCACATATTTCATCATAATCTCCTCAAAACTCGGCTTCTTCTCCTCTTGCTTGGGCTGTCAGTTCTGATTGTAGTTGTTATTTTAGGATTTGAACGACTGCCGTCCTTGGTTTCCTGCAAAATTAGCCGCTTCAACTTCAAATAACCGTCGTTCCTCTAGCAGATTCCCTTGTACTTGAGTCGTTGGTTCTACTTTCATAAGTGCCACTTGGTGTGTCAAAGCGTCAATCTTTACATTCAAGGCCATTAAAGCATAAACCTCTAAAATTCCAGCCTTCTTCTCCTTCTTCACATCCGCCCACCCAATGTTACTCTCTGCCATATTACCTATAATCTCCCAAGCTTCTACCGGCGTCTTCCTGAATAAGCAGCCATTAGCAGCAGCGTCCAGCATAGAACACACTGATGGATCAGCTTCATTATATAATGTCTGCGTCTGCTAGCTCTGAGTGAGATTATGTTTAGGACACATCCTCAACATCTTCTTAAATCTGGTCCATGCTGCATGTAAGGACTCTCCCTCCTTTTGCCTGTAATAAATAATGTCAGAAAATAACTTCGCCTTCTTTGTAGGAGGAAAATACTTGTTCAAAAAAGTTTGAACAAGCTCAGTCCAAGTAGTGATAGAACTGGTAGGCAGATCATCTAGCCACTCAAGTGCATCTCCCTGTAGAGAAAATGGGAATAACCACAGTCGCACTGCATCAGATGTTACCCCATTAACCTTGAACATGTCGCAGATCGATAGAAAATGCTCCTGATGAGCGTAGGGGTCCTCCAAAGACGTACCCCCAAATCTTGCTTGCAGTTGGATCAGCTGAATAGTAGAGGGTTTCAGCTCAAAATTGTTCGCCTCAACAGCGGGGCGAACTATGCTAGATCCATAACTTCAACTGGCGGCCTAATCAGATCCCATATAGTACGGTTGTCCGCCATCTCTTCTTCTATTTCTGAATCGAGTTCCAGATTAATATCTCTCCTAGCTCTCCAAATCCTGCTAAGTGTGCGCTCGATCTACAAGTCAAGTGGTAAGAGATCTTTGGTGTGTCGAGATCGGTGCATGCACTAGCAGATGAGTACCTGAAAATCACCAAGAAAAGAAGAAAATTTCATAATTTAATAAAATAAATTAGAATTAAGTCTAATCTCAAAAGAAATAAAAATTCTGATATCAAACAGTCCCCAGAAACGGCGCCAAAAACTTGTCCGCTTAAATTGGTATGATTAAGAATCTACTGGCAAGCGTATTAGGTCAAGTAATAGTAAAGTGGACAAAGGTCCAGATGTCGAATCCACAGGGACTGTATAATTATGAATACCAAAATATGATTATTTCTACTTAATCTAGACTAATGAATAAGAGTGATTTCAGATTTTCAAGTAAGAAATTAAATAGCAAATAAAATTCAACTCAGTAAAAACGCAGCAAAGATTTTGGATTAAAATTAAATTTGGGAAAAGTACGATCAAGGACACACGTAGGTACCAGACAAATTATGTAACAAGTAGTCGATTAAAGACTCAGATTTAATCTTAATTCACCGGAATTCTCCTAATTTGTTCAAAGGACTATTTCTAGAACAATCAAACCTATTCAAATATTGACGGATTAATCTTTCATAATTCTAATCAAATTTGAATGCATGAATAACTGTGAGAATTCAGTTAACACCTAAACTGCACATTGAAACCGAATTCTATTTCTAGTCAATTTTACAATATGTTGATTATCAAAGTGATCGAAATGAAAACCTCCTCCATCGACATGGAATTGATTAACATGCAAGCAAACAGTTGATCAGGCTATTCACAAGATAAATATAAATCTGATAATCAATAAAATAAAATCAATTCTAAAAAATCCCAAACAAACATCCAAGTTTTCTACTTAAATTTGTCTGGCCCAATCACGTGGCCTTGATCGAAAGAAAAACTACTCACGAACCAAAATCATGATTCAAACAATGTTTTAATCATGAACTAAAAATAAAAATTAAAAAAATAAGAAGAAACGAGAAATATTCTCTCCCAAGTTGTAGTAGCCGCCATCTGCGTTCTCTGCGTGTTGGAACCCTTTAATCTGATGATTAGATTTGTATTTATATGCCCAAGGGTCTTCAAAAGATAGCATCCAATCCGAGCAATAGTTTCCAAAAATACAAATTCTGTACGCTCCACTCGCTCGAGCGAGCATGACTCTGTTCCAAAGGATTTCTGGGCTCGCTTCGCTCGCTCGAGCGAGCATGAATCTCGCTTGAGCGAGCAAATTTCTGTCTTGGAAGATTTTTGGCACGTCTCGCTCGAGCGAGTGGATTTTTCTGCTCCAAACGATGATTTTAAAAAATTTATATCTTGTGTTCTAGCCGTCGGATCAAGTTGAAATTTGAACAACAGCTTTAAAATATCTTGAAATTTATTTTGAACAATGAAGATTGGATTTGGGTATGTATAAAATTAAATTTGAATTTTTTACCAAGGCTGCTCCGTAATTAATTCTTCAAAAATCCATTTTCCTACAAAATTAACCCGGAGATCGAAATACACAAGAATGTACTAAAACACATAAAAACACATAAAAATAATATGAATGCAAACAAAATAGACATAAACCTATCACGAACTAATGCATACAAAATGCACTCATAAGTGGTCAACCCTGCAATCCTGCCTTGGTTACCACCAAATCTTCCCATCCTCAAGAAAACTACCTTCAATCTGCCCCGTCGAATGGGGTGTCCAGACAACATTAAAATAATCGTACGTGAGCATAAAATTCTCAGTACAAGATTATGAGTATACGATATTATAATTGCATGTATGCGAATGAAATGGGTACCAAGACACTCAGGTCAAGAAACTAGCTCATAGATCGGGTCCAGCATATATAGCACGTTGCGCCGTCGTCTCAGGAGGTGACTCATATATCCAGTGGATAATGGTGACCAGATACTAGTACGAGTGCCAAACCATAATGGTGACCTGACACAAGACTTTTTACGTATTCAACCATCCACAAACTTGTAGGGTGAGCACCCTACTACAGGATACCTCTAGGATAAATGATAAGTGTATTTTATACACTTAATTTATATATAATTTTAATTGTTAAATATTTATTTCAAGCAGATTTATGCGGTGTTTTGTTATTTTTGTGCTTACAGAGAATTATTCATTTTATTTGGAAAAGTGAAGAAAAATATGAAAAGAAGAGAAAATTAGAAGAATAAAAGAAAGGAAAAAGAAAAAAAGAGAAAATTGAAGAGAAGAAAGGAACAATCAGATGGAAGAAAATGGGCTTTCTTATTGGGCCTTAAAAGTTTAGCGCTAAAACAAGCGCTGATGAGGAAGGGAAGAAGAGCTATCACGCAAGATTTGGAAAAGCGAGAGAATTGAGATTTCGAGATCAAGACGCGCCCGCGCCTTCACTTCAACGCCCGCTCCGTTGCTGAATTGGAAAGATTTTATTATTTCGGGCAATTTTTATGGGCTTGGTTTTGTGGGCTTTTGTACGCGATATAAAAAGGAATTCTTATCAGAGGAGAAAGGAGAGAGCCGCACAACCTATTACACGAAATATCAGAGAGAACAGGGCTTGATCATTGGAATTTTCTGAAGATTTCTGGAGCTTAATCTGAAGAACGAAGACGGAGTTCGATAGTCCGGACATGGCATCGACGAAGGATTTGTTTCTTATCTTTTATTTTATTCTGAATATGCTTGAATCTATGAATTATTATTTTATTCAGAATTTTATTATGAACTAATTTTTTAGAGTCTAGAGGTCGGATAGAACCTGGTGTAGACTCTTTCATGAATTCTTTATTTTATTGAATTGAGTTTCTTCTAGATTAATTATTTTTTATAGAATTGATTGTCTTTTCAATTATCTGATCAATAATTGATTTGTTATATTTATTTGAAATCATTGCTCGGGAGAGGGGATTTTGAATAGGACATTAGGAACTGCACTGTTAATTATTTTATACAGCTCGAGAGAGTGTATGATTTTAACAGAGCTTTTAAAAAGAACATTGTTTTGAATTGATCACTGCAAGTAAATTCTTAATAGAGATATTGGAATTTAATTGTAGTTGATAAAAATTATTTGTTGCTCGAGAGAGGGAAATAATCCACATAAGTGCTCTTGGCTATTAATTGATTGAAATTCATGAATATTAATTAATTAGGATTGATTGTTGTTGAAACCAGGTGAAATCTAATCCTCTAGACCATTATTCTCTGATTGATTATTCCTGAAAGTTGTGTGCGTGCTATCTAAAATCTTCTGATTATTTATTTTATTGCAAAATTTTCAAAGTTTAATTTTCTAGATAAAGTTTAGACTATTTTAATTACAAGCACTAAATATTTTCATTTTATTCCCTATGGGATCGATATCTGAATTATTCACTTTACTAAAACTTGACACTCGTATGCTTGCGAGAAATTTTCACAGACAAGTTTTTGGCGCCGTTGCCGGGGAGTAAATTTTGATTATTTTTTAGTCTTGTTACCAATTAGTCTAGATTTTAATTTAGAGTTTTTATTTATGTGATTTTTAATTTTCTAATTTATTTCTTTTGTTTTCATTGCAGTTTTAGTGAATATATTTGGCGTGTGAGAGCGAAGGAAAAAAATCAACTAACACCGGTGAAATTCGGGTTGACGACTATAAACCAAGCGCTACTTGGGAGGCAACCCAAACATTTTCTTTTATTTTATTTTCTTTTATTTTCAGTTAAATTTATTTTTTTATTTAGACTTTTTTAAGTATTTTTTATTTTCAATTTTTTAGCTTAATTTTTCTTATTTTTAAAAAACATTTGCAGGCTCCAGAAATCTAAATTCGAGTAAGCGGCGCGCCCGCTCCATTTATCAGAGCGCCCGCGCCTTACCTGGATGAAATTGGCGATGATTTGCGAATTAAAGGCGCGCCCGCGCCATTATCTCGAGAGCCCGCGCCTCCTCTACGCATTGAAACATCCTCGTCTGTGCTATTCCATGTGCAATCGCGCGAGCCAAGTGTGCATCATCTTGCGCAAACAAAGAACCCCATCCGCGCTACTTCTAACGCTATCGCGCTTCACCAACTGCTCTCTTCTTGTGCAAACAAAAACCATTAGCACAAGATTAAGCGCAAACGCGCAAATCCAGCTGCTAATACCTTGCGCATACGAGCTCATCTGCGCATAAATCTGTGCAAACACGCTCCTACCTGTGGTGAATCCAAGCGCAAACAAATTCCTCATTAGCACCTCCTCCCAGCGCAATCGCTCTGCTTTCCATTCCCTTTACTCAGCGCGAACGAGCTCCCATCTGCGCTTCTACAAGAGCAATCGCGCCACTAGCCATCCCCTACAACGCGCAACTTGCATGTCCAGCAGTCCCATGATCTTCTCCTTGCGCAAACAACATCCCATGTTGTTCAACAAGCCCCATGCATGATCGTGTTTCCTAGCAGCGTGCAAACAGCCTCATCTTCATGGCCATTCTTCCATGCACCATCTACTTTCATGGCTACTATACCTAGCACTCGTTTTTTTTACTTAGTCATTAAGAGTTTGAAATTGTCTTGATTGCTTTGGGTTTCAATTTTTGTGTTTTAATCGAGTGCATGTACTCTTTTCAGGTTAAAGTGAATGTTAAGTCGTGTATCTCTACCTCCTCCACCTTGGTTTTGCGGCTGAAAGTTATTTTATTGGAAATTTTGGTAACATCGAGTACTGATGCTCGATGTCGAAGGTATGTGTCCCTTGTTCTTTTATTGATTTTTAATCATTAGGAACAATGATTACATTAAGTTTGGGGGGGGTGAATCAGTGTCTGATCTTGTTGTTTTGTTTGATATAGTTGATTAGGTTGATAGTTGTTTCGTTATTGTGTGTTTCATAGATAAAATTTTTGTTGAGTTTAGTAGTGTTAGTTGAGTTGAGTTTAAAAGAATTCGAGAAAGAAATGGATGCATGGTGATGAAAAATATTTTTTGTGCTATAACTGAAATCCATGTTTGTCTGCCTATCTGACAAATATTTTTGAAAAAATGGAACCAATTGAATAAAAAATTTCCTGTATACTCTGTGATTAATACTTGAATCTGATTTTTGAAACATACAAACATAGATATGATTGAGGCATTGTTTGAAATCTTTGGGCCTAATTTTTATTGAAAAATTATATCCTTAGTTGCCTATTTGAGCCTACACGTATATTAGTACATTGAGGTACGAGAAAATCTGAAATTTTTGTGAAAATCATCGTTAACTACTGATGATTATTTATTCTGCACTGATTGAGATTTGTATGAATTAATTGTGGATTGAGACTTGTCTAGAACTAGTTCAGACACTCTTCGAGGCGAAATACGGGCAAAAACTGAGATTAGGAATGATTTAGGCAATTTTTCTGAATTCGTTTGAGCCTTTCAAGCTACCCTTTTAATATGTTATCCCTAGTACCTTGTTTGAGCTTTATTGAAAATCGAATGGCATGTGTGTAAACGTGTGATTAAACCCCCATTCGTAATTATTCCAAGGTCCTACATTGACTACCTAAATAGCCTATACACTAATTCCTACATTTAAGGGAGTAATTTGAATGCTAAATTGTTACATGCTCCTAGTTTTATTTGTGAAAAATGGAATGGTGTGGTGGATGAATTGAAAAGATGAAAAGAGGTAGTAGAATAAAAAAAAATGTGTTTGAAAAAGTTGTAAAAGAGATTTGAATAAAGGATCAATATGCGCTCATGTATGCAACATACAGTTATGACATGATGTATCATATAAATCATGCAATAACATAATACATGCATACTCAATCTAGATATCTCGAATAATACTTCCGTACCTTACTAAGACAGATCCTAGAAGCTCGCCTCTAGGTACAAGCCTACCATGTTGCACTACAATACATAAATACCATGTATTATCTAGCATGCCAAAAATCACCTATCATGCTCTAAAATCCTTAATTAAACTATATCATACTCCCTATTTACTATAAGAAGCAGAGCTATACCTTTATTCGTCATCAGCCCGCTGATGTCGCATGGCCCAGATATTGGGCACAGCCTTGCTACGACTCCTAGACACCTCACCAGAGCTCTGTCGCCTGGCCACTACTACGGACATGTACATAATATAAAAACTACTACCTACTTCAACTCTTAAAATAAGAGTACCAAAAAGCTCTTAAAAGAGAGCTAACATGGGCCCAGGAGAGGTGAGAAATGAGAAAGAAATGAGAACCCTTGGACCCCTATTTATATGCATCAATCGGACGATCCGAACCCTAGATTGGACGCTCCATTCCGTGCATGAGTGCCACATTTTGATCGGGGAAGATCGTGAAAGAGTGGGTGCCCAGTGAGCCAACTTGTGGCTAAGGGCTTTGATGACTCTTTGTATAAACAATCTTTTGTTTAATATAATTTACACTTTTATTAATGGCAATGACTTTATCTTTCTTCATATTGTTATATTATGATATACTATTGTTGTTTTGATAAAGACCTTGAATATACTATAGTGTATGTAAGATGTGGTAGAACATGGAGATGTCTATCATGAAACACATCTTATAGTCACTGTATATTCTAAACTGTTCCTAGTCGATTGAGCCGTCCGATAATAAGGATAAGGATCGCTCGAGTTTGAGACTAGCATTTGCGATGCGGAGTACCACGTTTCATTGGTAAGGAACATAGAGATGTTCGAAGCATGCAAATGGATATTCATATGATGAATGATCGAACTACCCTATCCGGACTTTCCAAGTGGTTATCACTTATCGAGTGGATATAGTCCGCGGTTTTGGTTGTACACCATTAGTCCTTACTACTTGAGACATCATTGAGACTCTATATGCTAGTACTGTGCTTTGACTCGTTTACCGACTCTATTGGGGTCATCAGGTGTCGGGATTGGGTACAGTTACAACACATGTAGGAGTCGATGATTTGTTGTCAAGGATTCACCACATACTTGCGAGTGTGGATATCCTATGCGATCTGAGGAGATTGTTGGAAAACTGGCGGTCAGATCAATCACGATTGATACCCGGTGCAGCGGAAGTTTAAAATTTTGTTATGGAACAATTCCATAGTGTGGGTATCAACCGTTCAACGATTAAATTATTGTGTGTGTAAAATTTAAATAACAGTTATTAAATTTTACCTTCAATCTCGCAACGAGATTACTGGACACCAACAGATTTTATCTGCTCTTGTTGTCTCTCCCTGGAACCGATGAACTCCTTCAATCAGGTCCACGAACAGAGGTTTAATCCCTCTGATAGATTGCACTAGAAAATCTATCAGAAGTTTTCTGCGAAGAGATTACACGAATCTGATTCGTTATTCCTGACCGCGATTCAAAATCACAGACCGGAATTTTCTCGGGCAGAGGGGGAGGGGTCGGCCGAACAGAGAGAGAGAGCTAGGGTTCGAAAATTTTCTCTGTCTCAAAAATTATGACCTGTTGTGTGTAATTTCTGTACTGAAATAACTTATTTATAATGCAGGCCACTAACACCTTAGGGCCCATTAATCATAAGCTGGGGCCCGACAAGCAAAGCCCGCTCGTTCAGAAATTAATATAAAATTCATCGTGACTCCGATTGATGAACTGATTTCACCAATGTGCACAGAAACCATTTCTGCACATTTTAAAGTCAAAATAAATTTTCCTGAATCCGAATTCAGTGGTTTCCAAAAATGTCCATCCCTATGTCATTTTAGGAAATCCTACTCCCTTACTCTTATTTAAGAAGTCCAACTCCTTAGTTCATTAAATTTAACTCTTTAAATTTAACTATCTCAACGGGGATTAAAACTCCATTACACTGTGTGACCCTCAATGGTTCAGGGATACAGCTAGCCGTGGGCTCACAACTCCTTGTGACTCGGAACAACACTTTCCGACTTGCCCAACGAATCATGGTAAAGCGCCTAGCAACATCGCCCCATGATTCCCTAGGTATCACTGATAGTGCCTACAAGAACCAGTAGATTTTGGTTAGCGTACAGTACGGTCCCTTCATCCATATATCCCGATCGAATCAACAACCATTGGTATATCGAGAGTCGCTCAAGATTCGATAACTATGCAATACATCTTGAAGATCAAATTAGTGACATCGCATGTGCTACTAAGAAACCATTTCTTAAATCACATCAATTACTCTGGCCAGAGATTTATCACACTAATATCTCCTCAGATCGCATAGGATATCCACACTCGCAAGTATGTGGTGAATCCTTGACAACAATGCATTGACTCCTATATGTGTCGTAACTGTACCCAATCTCGACACCTGATGACCCCCATAGAGTCGGTAAACGAGTCAAAGCACAGCACTAGCATATAGAGTCTCCATGATGTTTCAAGTCGTAAGGACTAATGGTGTACAACCAAAACCGCGGACTTAATCCACTCGATAAGTGATAACCACTTGGAAAGTCCGGATAGGGTAGTTCGATTATTCATCCTATGAATATCCATTTGCATGCTTCGAACATCTCCATGTTCCCTACCAATGAAACGTGGTACTCCGCATCGCAAATGCTAGTCTCAAACTCGAGCGATCCTTATCCTTATTATCGGACGGCTCAATCGACTAGGAACGGTTTTTAGAATATACAGTGACTATAAGATGTATTTCATGATAGACATCTCCATGTTCTACCACATCTTACATACACTATAGTATATTCAAGGTCTTTATCAAAACAACAATAGTATATCACAATATAACAATATGAAGTAATATAAAGTCATTGCCATAAAAGTGTAAATAATATTAAACAAAAGATTGTTTATACAAAGAGTCATCAAAGCCCATAGCCACACAGTTGGCTCACTGGGCACCCACTCTTACAATCTCCCACTTGCCCTATAGCCAACTAGTCATACTACGTAGACCCATTGCTTCGCGATGTTTGTCAAACAATGGTCCTGGCAAGGGCTTAGTAAGCGGATCAGCGATATTGTCTGCAGAGGCCACTCGTTCGACAATGATGTCTCCTCTTTCCACAATCTCCCGGATTATGTGGTATTTCCTCAGTACGTGTTTGGATCTTTGATGAGACCTTGGTTCCTTTGCTTGAGCAACGGCACCCGTGTTGTCACAGTACACCGAGACTGGACCAACAAATTCAGGAATGACGCCCAACTCTTGGACGAACTTCCTCATCCAAACGGCCTCTTTAGCAGCAGCTGATGCTGCAATGTATTCAGCCTCAGTGGTGGAATCCGCTGTGGTGTCCTGCTTGGAACTCTTCCAAGAGACAGCACCGCCATTGAGCATGAACACAAATCCAGAGGTTGACTTCGAGTCATCCACATCACTTTGGAAGCTAGAGTCGGTATAGCCTTCCAATTTGAGTTATCGTCCTCCATAAACCATGAACATATTCTTAGTCCTTCGCAAGTACTTAAGAATGTCCTTCACGGCTTTCCAATGCATTTGACCAGGATTAGACTGATATCTGCTCGTGACACTCAGAGCAAATGCTACATCCGGTCTGGTAGATATCATCCCATACATGATACTACCTATAGCTGACGCATATGGTACATGTGTCATATTCTCTATCTCTTCATCAGTCTTGGGACACATAGACTTGGATAGAGAAACTCCATGACACATGGGTAGATGTCCTCTCTTGGACCCATCCATTGAAAACCGTTTCAATATGGTGTCGATGTAGGTTGATTGTGTGAGTCCTATCATTCTCTTAGATCTATCTCTATAGATCTGAATCCCTAGAATGTAGGATGCCTCACCCAAATCCTTCATCGAAAATCTACCTGATAACCATATCTTCGTTGACTGCAACATCCCTACATCATTCCCAATGAGTAGGATGTCATCAACATAAAGTACTAAGAATGTCACCGCATCCTTAACTACTTTCTTGTACACGCAAGGTTCCTCCGGGTTCTTGATGAAACCAAAATCTTTAATTGTTTCATCAAATTTCTGGTTCCAACTTCTTGATGCTTGTTTTAGACCATAAATTGATCTCTGAAGCTTGCATACCTTATGCTCGCTTCCCATGGATGTGAACCCCTCAGGCTGCTTCATATAGATTTCTTCCTTAATGTCTCCATTAAGAAAAGCAGTCTTCACATCCATTTGCCATATCTCATATTCATACCATGCAGCTATGGCAATAAGGATTCTTATGGACTTGAACATAGCAACTGGTGAAAAGGTTTCATCATAGTCAACTCCTTGCCTTTGAGTATAACCTTTCGCCACCAATCGCGCCTTGTAGGTCAATACCTTACCATCAGGCCCAAGCTTTCTTTTGTAGATCCATTTACACCCTATTGGAACAATTCCATCGGGAGGATCTACCAAAGACCAAACTTGGTTTGTATGCATCGAATCCAATTCTGACTGCATAGCTTCAAGCCATAAATTCAAATCCGCATCAGAAATTGCTTCCTTGAAGTTTCTTGGATCACATCCAATGTCGGGTTCATCTTGATCCCCTTCAAGAAGAAGACCATATCGAATAGGAGGTCTAGAAGTCCTCTCGGATCTTCTAGGTTCAGGCGTGTCCAGCAATGGTTCCTGAGGTGTAGGATCGTTATTTTGTATTTCGGGTTCTTCTCGAACTTCTTCGAGTTCCATCATCTCGCCTTTCTTATCCAATAAGAACTCCTTCTCCAAGAAGGTGGCATTCCTAGAAACAAACACCTTTGTTTCAGCAGGATAATAGAAATAATATCCGATTGAATTCTTCGGATACCCTACAAAATAACATAAGCTGGATCGACTATCCAACTTATCTCCCACTGTCCGCTTCACGTAAGCAGGACATCCCCAAATCCTCAAGTACGAATACTTAGGAGCTTTGCCATTCCATAACTCGTATGGTGTTTTGTCCACTGCTTTAGTGTGGACGTTGTTCAACAACAATACCGCCGTTTCAAGCGCATAGCCCCAAAACGAAGGTGGAAGCTCAGTGAAGCTCATCATGGATCGAACCATGTCCAACAAGGTTCGATTACGACGCTCCGACACACCATTAAGCTGTGGTGTCATAGGAGGAGTCCACTGAGAGAGAATCCCATTCTCTTTTAGATAGTCCAAAAACTCGGTACTCAAGTATTCTCCACCTCGATCCGATCGAAGTGCTTTAATACTTTTACCTAGCTTGTTTTCTACTTCAGCCTTGAATTCTTTGAACTTTTCAAATGCTTCAGACTTATATTTCATTAAATATAAATACCCATACCTTGAATAATCATCAGTAAAGGTAATGAAGTAGGTGTGGCCATGTTGAGTCCCAACTCTAAATGGACCACAAACATCTGTATGGATCAAATCCAACAGATTTTGACTATGCTCAGGCTTCCCCTTAAAATGAGATTTAGTCATTTTTCCTTTTAGGCAGGATTCACAAGTAGGTAGAGAGTTAATATGAGACATATCAAACATGCCCTCTCCCACTAGCTTGTTCATCCTCCTTGAGGAAATATGACCTAGTCTAGCGTGCCAAAGGTTTGCCGGGTTTTGACTATCGATTTTCCTTTTGTTTGTTGTCGCCGGTTTGTCAATACAATTCACTGGAACGTCTTTTAGTTTTAAATTGTATAGATCGTTTTCAAGTTGTCCATTTCCAATTAAACATTCATTCTTGTAAATATTGCAAATCTCATTCACAAAATTACAAGAATAACCATCTCTATCAAGCATAGAAATAGAAATAATGTTTTTAATTAAATCTGGCACAAATAAAACATCTCTCAACAATAATTTAAAACCATTCTGCAAAATCAAACAAACATCTCCAATGGCCGTAGCTTCAACTCTGGAACCATTCCCGAGCCTCAGCTGGGTCTCACCCATTCTAAGCCTGCGACTTCTTGTCATCACCTGCAAATCATTGCAAATGTGAGATCCACATCCGGTATCCAATACCCAAGAAGTTGTATTAAGTGACATGTTTATTTCGATATAGAACATACCCTTTGCAGTTCCCAACTGCTCAAGATACTCCTTGCAGTTGCGCTTCCAATGACCCGGCTTCTTGCAGTAATGGCAAACATCCTTGGATTTTCCATTGTTTGAAGCCTTTGTCTTTTGCTTCTTCTCGGGTTCCACTTTCTTGGGTGGGGCAGAACGTTTCTTGCCCTTCATACTTGGCCCCTTCTTAGCAGAAGATGAGGAGCCCACCAAGAAAGCTGGCTTATCCTTCTTAAGTGTGGATTCATATGTAACGAGCATATTGACCATCTCTTCAAGGGTGGCCTCTATCTTGTTCATATTAAAATTTATCACGAATCCATCAAATGAAGAAGGAAGAGATAGAAGCAGCAAGTCCACATTGAGTTCATGCTCCAACACCAAATCAAGGGTCGCTAACTTCTGTATGAGCCAAATCACTCGTACCCCATGATCACGGACCGAAGTCCCTTCACGCATGCGGCACGTCATCAACTCCTTAACAGTAGAGAACCTTTCAGCCCTCGACTGAGCCCCAAAAAGTTCCTTGAGTTGCGCGTGAATGTCAGCAGCATTCACCGTGTCCTCAAATCGCCTCTGGAGTTCATCAGACATCGAGGCTTGCATATAGCATTTGGTCTTGATGTCATGGTCCCACCATGCATCAAGCTTGGCCAATTCCTCCGGACTAACATCAGCTGGTGCTTCCTTCGGAGGTGCTTTCTCTAACACATAGAGCATTTTCTCCGAAGTTAAGACAATCTTCAACTTCCGGAACCATTCCGTATAGTTGGCGCCAGTCAGCTTGTTTTGTTCGAGGATCGAGAATAAAGGATTTCGCGAATTCATTGTATGAAATACTGAAAAGGAAAACAGACATATATCAATGATTGTTTAACAATTTACTAAGACATAAAATAGGCGAATTTAATTTTATGAATCTCACTCCCACTATTTTAACGATTTCACCACCCTCTAGTGAAAACGAGAAACTTTTTCCTTAGTGAGAATATGGAGTCCAATTGACAAACTTATGGTCCCGAATAATATCAGCCAACCATAATTCTCAAAAGGTAGAGCCCAATTGCTTCCAAAGCAACCCCCATGTATTTACCTCATGTCCAATAAGGGCCCAATAATATGACGCCGTTTAAAGTGACATGTCAAGATGACCCACCAATATTAAGTTGTGATGGACGGTCGCCATGTGGATCCCCCAATAATATGAGCCGATCCCATGGGAGTTCCACCCAACTTACAACATTTGTCAATCCAATGTACAGCTTTCCGACGGGGCCCCCCAATAATATGAGCCGGACCGTATCCGCGGGTAGCATCACATACATTGACCGTTGATGGAAGGTAGGAACATTTAAACAATATTTAAATTTCCTTTATTTATCTTGATATAAATTTTAAATCATATTTAAAATGAGGGATTTTATTTATAAAAATATTTGTCTCATCATATTTAATTTATTGCATGCATTGCCGGATTCACGCAATTTATGTCTAAACATGCATACAATCATAATATCACATATTATATAGGATGATCGATTCCATTTCTAATTGACCCGTGGTTGCCAATCACGGGTCTTAGTCCAATCCTAGGTAATATGCAGTATGCAAATGCAATCCTATTACATATGCTTCCAATTTACATTTCTTCAGTCTTCATTGTCTGCTGGGCCCACCATCTTCAAATCTTGATCTCCCACTAAATCTAATGTATTTACAATAAATAACAATGACAAGTAGGGGATACATTTTTAGGGGTGGGAACGGGCTATAAACCAAGCCCACTTTTATTACATATGACATTCATATCGGGCCATAAACCAGGCCCATTAATAAAACCAACAACAATAAAAACAAAATGTAAATTCCTAACATACACCTACAAAATTGGTCATGGCAATCGATCATCCTTATCCAATAACATTTAATTCAAAATTAATTTATTGGATAACATGCAGTGGCAATTCAAATTTAAACAAGATAAAATCATATTTTATATATAAAATCTCATTTCACATATAAAATCATATTTTATCTCTATATCAAATAAAATCATATTTTATCTATAAAATCCAATTTTACAAATAAAATCATATTTTACTTAATATATCATAAGATCATATCTTATCATCAATTGTACCAAAATAATTGATTTCAAAATTCAATTTACGGATAAAATATTAAAATTTTCCAAAAATTCAAATTTATCCAAAATCAATTTTAAAATTTACGGACTCGAACAATTCGATCCGAAATCTCGTGAACCAATCAAAAACAATTTTTGACCGGACCAAAAATAAAATTTTAAATATTAAAATTAATTTTTAAATAAAAATATAATTTTTCCCGCGGGCCGCCCGGGACATTCCCGGGCCGGCCCGCACCCGGGGCGCGGGCCGGGGGCAGCCCGGCTGCCCCCTTAGGGCAGCGCCTGGCGCCGCCCCTGGGCGGCGCCGAGCGCCGCCCCTGGGCAACGCCGAGCGCTGCCCTGCGCAGCGCCCAGCGCTGCCCTGGGCGGCGCCGTGCGCCGCCCTGGGCGGCGACGGTCGCCGCCTTGGGCGGCGCCGTGCGCCCCCTTTGGGCGGCGCCGTGCGCCGCCCGGGGCAGCAACAATTGCTGCCCCACCGGGCAGCGATCCAATCGCTGCCCGGGTTTTGCCCCGAAAATTTTTTTTTTTTATTTAAAAATATTTATTTTGTTTCAAAAACCGAGACTCAAAAATTTTGTACAATTGATTAATTTAATCGTTTGATCTGAGCAACCTGGCTCTGATACCACTGTTGGAAAACTGGCGGTCAGATCAATCACGATTGATACCCGGTGCAGCGGAAGTTTAAAATTTTGTTATGGAACAATTCCATAGTGTGGGTATCAACCGTTCAACGATTAAATTATTGTGTGTGTAAAATTTAAATAACAGTTATTAAATTTTACCTTCAATCTCGCAACGAGATTACTGGACACCAACAGATTTTATCTGCTCTTGTTGTCTCTCCCTGGAACCGATGAACTCCTTCAATCAGGTCCACGAACAGAGGTTTAATCCCTCTGATAGATTGCACTAGAAAATCTATCAGAAGTTTTCTGCGAAGAGATTACACGAATCTGATTCGTTATTCCTGACCGCGATTCAAAATCACAGACCGGAATTTTCTCGGGCAGAGGGGGAGGGGTCGGCCGAACAGAGAGAGAGAGCTAGGGTTCGAAAATTTTCTCTGTCTCAAAAATTATGACCTGTTGTGTGTAATTTCTGTACTGAAATAACTTATTTATAATGCAGGCCACTAACACCTTAGGGCCCATTAATCATAAGCTGGGGCCCGACAAGCAAAGCCCGCTCGTTCAGAAATTAATATAAAATTCATCGTGACTCCGATTGATGAACTGATTTCACCAATGTGCACAGAAACCATTTCTGCACATTTTAAAGTCAAAATAAATTTTCCTGAATTCGAATTCAGTGGTTTCCAAAAATGTCCATCCCTATGTCATTTTAGGAAATCCTACTCCCTTACTCTTATTTAAGAAGTCCAACTCCTTAGTTCATTAAATTTAACTCTTTAAATTTAACTATCTCAACGGGGATTAAAACTCCATTACACTGTGTGACCCTCAATGGTTCAGGGATACAGCTAGCCGTGGGCTCACAACTCCTTGTGACTCGGAACAACACTTTCCGACTTGCCCAACGAATCATGGTAAAGCGCCTAGCAACATCGCCCCATGATTCCCTAGGTATCACTGATAGTGCCTACAAGAACCAGTAGATTTTGGTTAGCGTACAGTACGGTCCCTTCATCCATATATCCCGATCGAATCAACAACCATTGGTATATCGAGAGTCGCTCAAGATTCGATAACTATGCAATACATCTTGAAGATCAAATTAGTGACATCGCATGTGCTACTAAGAAACCATTTCTTAAATCACATCAATTACTCTGGCCAGAGATTTATCACACTAATATCTCCTCAGATCGCATAGGATATCCACACTCGCAAGTATGTGGTGAATCCTTGACAACAATGCATTGACTCCTATATGTGTCGTAACTGTACCCAATCTCGACACCTGATGACCCCCATAGAGTCGGTAAACGAGTCAAAGCACAGCACTAGCATATAGAGTCTCCATGATGTTTCAAGTCGTAAGGACTAATGGTGTACAACCAAAACCGCGGACTTAATCCACTCGATAAGTGATAACCACTTGGAAAGTCCGGATAGGGTAGTTCGATTATTCATCCTATGAATATCCATTTGCATGCTTCGAACATCTCCATGTTCCCTACCAATGAAACGTGGTACTCCGCATCGCAAATGCTAGTCTCAAACTCGAGCGATCCTTATCCTTATTATCGGACGGCTCAATCGACTAGGAACGGTTTTTAGAATATACAGTGACTATAAGATGTATTTCATGATAGACATCTCCATGTTCTACCACATCTTACATACACTATAGTATATTCAAGGTCTTTATCAAAACAACAATAGTATATCACAATATAACAATATGAAGTAATATAAAGTCATTGCCATAAAAGTGTAAATAATATTAAACAAAAGATTGTTTATACAAAGAGTCATCAAAGCCCATAGCCACACAGTTGGCTCACTGGGCACCCACTCTTACAGAGATATTAGTGTGACGAATCTCTGGCCAGAGTACATGATGTGATTTAAGAAATGATTTCTTAGTAGCACATGCGATGTCACTATTTGATCTTCAAGATGCATTGCATAGTTATCGAATCTCGAGCGACTCTCGATATACCAATGGTTGTTGATTCGATCGGGATATATGGATGAAGGGACCGTACTGTATGCTAACCAAAATCTACGGGTTCTTGTAGGCACTATCAGTGATACCTAGGGAATCATGGGGCGATGTTGCTAGGCGCTCATACCATGATTCGATGGGCAAGTCGGAAATTGTTGTTCCGAGTCACAAGGAGTTGTGAGCCCACGGCTAGCTGTATCCCTGAACCATTGAGGGTCACACAGTGTAATGGATTTTTAATCCCCGTTGAGATAGTTAAATTTAAAGAGTTAAATTTAATGAACGAAGAAGTTGGACTTCTTATTTAAGAGTAGAGGAGTAAGATTTCCTAAAATGACATAGGGATGACCATTTTTGGAAATCACTGAATTCGGATTCAGAAAAATTTATCTTGACTTTAAAAGGTGCAGAAATGGTTTCTGTGCACATTGGTGAAATCGGTTTATCAATCGGAGTCACGATGAATTTTATATTAATTTCTGAAAATGCGGGCTTTGCTTGTCGGGCCTGAACTTATGACTAATGGGCCCTAAGCTGTTAGTGGCCTACATTATAAATAAGTTATTGCAGTACAGAAATTACACACAACAGGTCACAAATTTTCGAAAACCTAGTGATTTTCTCTCAGTAGTGGCCGCCCCCCTCCCCCCTCTGCTTGGTAAAATCCAGTCTGTGAATTTTGAATTACAGTCTGGTTTAACGGATCAAATTCGTTAATCTATTCGTAGAAACTTCTGATAGATTTTCTAGTGCAATCTATCAGAGGGATTAAATATCCGTTCGTGGACCTGATTGAAGAACAGTTCGTCCATCAGTTCCAGGGATATACAACAAGAGCAGAGAAATCTGTTGGTGTCCAAAATCTCGATACGAGATTAAAGGTAAAAATTTTATAATTATTATTTAAATTTTTACACACACGTAATTTAATCGTAAAGATTTGATACCCAATATGGAATCGTTCCATATAATAAATATTTTTAAACTTCCGCTGCACCGGGTATCAATCTTGTTTGATCTGAAAGCCGCGTTCTCCAACAGTGGTATCAGAGCCAGGTTGCTCAGATCAAGCGATTAAATAAATCGATTGTACAAAATTTTTTTTAGGCCTCGGTTTTTGAAACAAAATAAATATTTTAAAAATAAAAATATTTTTCGGGCAAAAACCCGGGCAGCGATTGGATCGCTGCCCGGGAGGGGCAGCGATGGTCGCTGCGCTGCCCTGCGCAGCGCTGGGCGCTGCACAGGGCGGCGCACGGCGCTGCCCGGCGCAGCGCTGGGCGCTGCGCAGGGCAGCGCTCGGCGCTGCCCATGGGCAGCGATCGTCGCTGCCCTAGGGGCAGCCGGGCTGCCCGGCTCGGGAACGTCCCGGGCGGCCCGCGGGAAAAATTATTTTTTAATTTTTAAATTAAATTTTAATATGTTAAAATTCTATTTTTGGTCCGATCGAAAATTGTTTTGATTGGTCCACGAGGCGTCGGATCGAATTGTTCGAGTCCGAAAATTTTAAAATTGATTTTTTGATAAATTTGAATTTTTGGAAAATTTTAATATTTTATCCTTTAATTGAATTTTGAAATTGATTAATTTTTGGTATAATTGATGATAAGATATGATCTTATGGATATATTGAGTAAAATATGATTTTATGTATAAAATTGGATTTTATAGATAAAAAAATATGATTTTATTTGATAAAAAGATAAAATATGATTTTATATGTAAAATAAGATTTTATGTATGAGATATGATTTTATCTTTTTAAATTTAAATTGCCATTGCATGTTATCCAATAAATTAATTTTGAATTAAATGTTATTGGATAAGGATGATCGATTGCCATGACCAATTTTGTAGGTGTATGTTAGGAATTTACATTTGTTTTATTGTTGTTGGTTTTATTAATGGGCCTGGTTTATGACCCAATATGAATGTCATATGTAATAAAAGTGGGCTTGGTTTATGGCCCGTTCCCACCCCTTAAAAATGTATCCCCTACTTGTCATTGTTATTTATTGTAAATACATTAGATTTAGTGGGAGATCAAGATTTGAAGATGGAGGTGGGCCCAGCAGACAATAAAGACAGAAGAAATGTAAATTGGAAGCAAATGTAATAGGATTGCATTTCATACTGCATATTACCTAGGATTGGACTAAGACTCGTGATTGGCAACCACGGGTCGATTAGAAATGGAATCGATCATCCTATATAATATGTGATATTATAGTTGTATGCATGTTTTAGACAAAATTGTGTGAATCCGACAAGCATACAAAATTTTAAAAATGATGAGACAAATTTTTATAATTAAAAATCCCTCATTTTAAATATGATTTAAAATTGATATCAAGATAAATAAAGGAAATTTAAATTTTTTTAAATGTTCCTACCTTCCATCAACGATCAATGTATGAGATGCTACCCGCGGATACGGTCCGGCTCATATTATTGGGGGGGCCCGTTCGTCGAAAAGCTGTACATTGGATCGACACATGTTGTAAGTTGGGTGGAACTCCCATGGGATCGGCTCATATTATTGGGGGATCCACATGGCGACCGTCCATCACAACTTAATATTGATGGGTCATCTTGACATGTCACAATAAACGGCGTCATATTATTGGGCCCTTATTGGACATGAGGTAAAAACATGGAGGTTGCTTTGGAAGCAATTGGGCTCTACCTTTTGAAAATTATGGTTGGCTGATATTATTCGGGACTATAAGTTTGTCAATTGGACTCCATGTTCTCACTAAGGAAAACAGTTTCCCGTTTTCACTAGAGGGTAGTGAAATCGTTAAAATAGTGGGAGTGAGATTCATAAAATAAATTTCGCCTATTTTATGTCTTAGTAAATTGCTTAAACAATCACTGATATTTGTCTGTTTCTTTTCAGTATTTCATACAATGAATTCGCGTAATCCACTTTTCTCGATCCTCGAACAAAATAAGTTGACTGGCGCAAACTATACGGAATGGTTCCGTAAGTTGAAGATTGTCTTGACTTCGGAGAAGATGCTCTATGTGTTAGAGAAATCTCCTCCAATGAAAGCACCAGCTGACGTAAGTCCGGAGGAGTTAGCCAAACTTGATACATGGTGGGACCATGATATCAAGACCAAATGCTATATGCAAGCCTCGATGTCTGATGAACTCCAGAGGCGATTTGAGGACACCGTGAATGCTGCTGACATTCACGTTCAACTCAAGGAACTTTTTGGGGCTCAATCGAGGGCTGAAAGGTTCGCTACTGTAAAGGAGCTAATGACGTGTCGCATGCGTGAAGGGACTTCGGTCCGTGATCATGGGGTACGAGTGATTTGGCTCATACAGAAGTTGATAACCCTTGATTTGGTGTTGGAGCATGAACTCAACGTGGACTTACTACTTCTGTCTCTTCCTTCTTCGTTTGACGGATTTGTGGTAAATTTCAATATGAACAAGATAGAGGCCTCCCTTGAAGAGATGGTCAATATGCTTGTGACATATGAATCCACATTAAAGAAGGATAAACCGGCTTTCTTGGTGGGCTCCTCTTCTTCTGCTAAGAAGGGGCCAAGTACGAAGGGTAAGAAACGTTCTGCCCCACCCAAGAAAGTCGAACCCGAGAAGAAGTACAAGACAAAGGCTTCAAACATGGAAAAATCCAAGGATGTTTGCCATTACTGCAAGAAGCCCGGTCATTGGAAGCGTAACTGCAAGGAATATCTAGAGCAGTGGCGAACTGCGAAGGGTATGTTCTATATTGAAATAAATGTTTCACTTAATACTACTTCTTGGGTATTGGATACCGGATGTGGATCTCACATTTGCAATGATTTGCAGGTGATGACAAGAAGTCGCAGGCTTAGGATGGGTGAGACCCAGCTGAGGCTCGGAAATGGTTCCAGAGCTGAAGCAAAAGCCGTGGGAGATGTTTATTTAATTTTGCAGAACGGTTTTAAGTTACTTTTAAGAGATGTTTTATTTGTTCCGGATTTAATTAAAAACATTATTTCTGTTTCTATGCTTGATAGAGATGGTTATTCTTGCAATTTTGTGAATGGGATTTGCAATATTTACAAGAATGAATGTTTAATTGGAAATGGACAACTTGAAAACGATCTATACAACTTAAAACTAAAAGACGTTCCAATAAATTATGTTGATAAACCGGCAACAACAAACAAAAGGAAAATCGATAGCCAAAACCCGGCAAACCTTTGGCACGCTAGGCTAGGTCATATTTCCTCAAGGAGGATGAACAAGCTAGTGGGAGAAGGCATGTTTGATATGTCTGATATTAACTCTCTACCTACTTGTGAATCCTGCCTAAAAGGAAAAATGACTAAATCTCCTTTTAAGGGGAAACCTGAGCGTAGTCAAAATCTGTTGGATTTGATCCATACAGATGTTTGTGGTCCATTTAGAGTTGGGACCCAATATGGCCACACCTACTTCATTACCTTTACTGATGATTATTCAAGGTATGGGTATTTATATTTAATGAAATATAAGTCTGAAGCATTTGAAAAGTTCAAAGAATTCAAGGCTGAAGTAGAAAACAAGCTAGGTAAAAGT
The DNA here is from genome assembly GCF_033568475.1 of Henckelia pumila. Classification (NCBI taxonomy): domain Eukaryota; kingdom Viridiplantae; phylum Streptophyta; class Magnoliopsida; order Lamiales; family Gesneriaceae; genus Henckelia; species Henckelia pumila. The sequence goes on from NC_133120.1 coordinate 148,485,140, forward strand.
ATTAAAGCACTTCGATCGGATCGAGGTGGAGAATACTTGAGTACCGAGTTTTTGGACTATCTGAAAGAGAATGGGATTCTCTCTCAGTGGACTCCTCCTATGACACCACAGCTGAATGGTGTATCGGTACGTCGTAATCGAACTTTGTTGGACATGGTTCGATCCATGATGAGCTTTACTGAGCTTCCACCTTCGTTTTGGGGCCATGCGCTTGAAACGGCGGTATTGTTGTTGAACAACGTCCACACTAAAGCAGTGGACAAAACACCATACAAGTTATGGAATGGCAAAGCTCCTAAGTATTCGTACTTGAGGATTTGGGGATGTCCTGCTTACGTGAAGCGGACAGTGGGAGATAAGTTGGATAGTCGATCCAGCTTATGTTATTTTGTAGGGTATCCAAAGAATTCAATCGGATATTATTTCTATTATCCTGCTGAAACAAAGGTGTTTGTTTCAAGGAATGCCACCTTCTTGGAGAAGGAGTTCTTATTGGATAAGAAAGGCGAGATGATGGAACTCGAAGAAATTCGAGAAGAACCCGAAATACAAAATAACGATCCTACACCTCAGGAACCATTGCTGGACACGCCTATACCTAGAAGATCCGAAAGGACTTCTAGACCTCCTATTCGATATGGTCTTCTTCTTGAAGGGGATCAAGGTGAACCCGATGTTGGATGTGATCCAAAAAACTTCAAGGAAGCAATTTCTGATGCGGATTCAAATTTATGGCTTGAAGCTATGCAGTCGGAAATAGATTCGATGCATACAAACCAAGTTTGGTCTTTAGTAGATCCTCCCGATGGAATTGTTCCAATAGGGTGTAAATGGATCTACAAGAGAAAGCTTGGGCCTGATGGTAAGGTATTGACCTACAAGGCGCGATTGGTGGCGAAAGGTTATACTCAAAGACAAGGAGTTGACTATGATGAAACCTTTTCACCAGTTGCAATGTTCAAGTCCATAAGAATCCTTATTGCCATAGCTGCATGGTATGACTATGAGATATGGCAAATGGATGTGAAGACTGCTTTTCTTAATGGAGACATTAAGGAAGAAATCTATATGAAGCAGCCTGAGGGGTTCACATCCGTGGGAAGCGAGCATAAGGTATGCAAGCTTCAGAGATCAATTTATGGTCTAAAACAAGCATCAAGAAGTTGGAACCAAAAATTTGATGAAACAATAAAAGATTTTGGTTTCATCAAGAATCCGGAGGAACCATGCGTGTACAAGAAAGTAGTTAAGGATGCTGTGACATTCTTAGTACTTTATGTTGATGACATCCTACTCATTGGGAATGATGTAGGGATGTTGCAGTCAACAAAGATATGGTTATCAGGTAGATTCTCGATGAAGGATTTGAGTGAGGCATCCTATATTCTTAGGATACAGATCTATAGAGATAGATCTAAGAGAATGATAGGACTCACTCAATCAACCTACATCGACACCATATTGAAACGGTTTTCAATGGATGGGTCCAAGAGAGGACATCTACCCATGTGTCATGGAGTTTCTCTATCCAAGTCTATGTGTCCCAAGACTGATGAAGAGATAGAGAAAATGACACATGTACCATATGCGTCAGCCATAGGTAGTATCATGTATGGGATGATATCTACCAGACCGGATGTAGCATTTGCTCTGAGTGTCACGAGCAGATATCAAGATAATCCCGGTCAAATGCATTGGAAAGCCGTGAAGGACATTCTTAAGTACTTACGAAGGACTAAGAATATGTTCATGGTATATGGAGGAAGAGAACTAAAATTGGAAGGCTATACCGACTCTAGCTTCCAAAGTGACGTGGATGACTCGAAGTCAACCTCTGGATTTGTGTTCATGCTCAATGGCGGTGCTGTCTCTTGGAAGAGTTCCAAGCAGGACACCACAGCGGATTCCACCACTGAAGCTGAATACATTGCAGCATCAGCTGCTGCTAAAGAGGCCGTTTGGATGAGGAATTTCGTCCAAGAGTTGGGCGTCATTCCTGAAGTTGTTGGTCCAGTCCCGGTGTACTGTGACAACACGGGTGCCGTTGCTCAGGCAAAGGAACCAAGGTCTCATCAAAGATCCAAACACGTACTGAGGAAATACCACATCATCCAGGAGATTGTGGAAAGAGGAGACATTACTGTCGAAAGAGTGGCCTCTGCAGACAATATCGCTGATCCACTTACTAAGCCCTTGCCAGGACCATTATTTGGCAAACATCGCGAAGCAATGGGTCTACGTAGTATGACTAGTTGGCTATAGGGCAAGTGGGAGATTGAAAGAGTGGGTGCCCAGTGAGCCAACTTGTGGCTAAGGGCTTTGATGACTCTTTGTATAAACAATCTTTTGTTTAATATAATTTACACTTTTATTAATGGCAATGACTTTATCTTTCTTCATATTGTTATATTATGATATACTATTGTTGTTTTGATAAAGACCTTGAATATACTATAGTGTATGTAAGATGTGGTAGAACATGGAGATGTCTATCATGAAACACATCTTATAGTCACTGTATATTCTAAACTGTTCCTAGTCGATTGAGCCGTCCGATAATAAGGATAAGGATCGCTCGAGTTTGAGACTAGCATTTGCGATGCGGAGTACCACGTTTCATTGGTAAGGAACATAGAGATGTTCGAAGCATGCAAATGGATATTCATATGATGAATGATCGAACTACCCTATCCGGACTTTCCAAGTGGTTATCACTTATCGAGTGGATATAGTCCGCGGTTTTGGTTGTACACCATTAGTCCTTACTACTTGAGACATCATTGAGACTCTATATGCTAGTACTGTGCTTTGACTCGTTTACCGACTCTATTGGGGTCATCAGGTGTCGGGATTGGGTACAGTTACAACACATGTAGGAGTCGATGCTTTGTTGTCAAGGATTCACCACATACTTGCGAGTGTGGATATCCTATGCGATCTGAGGAGATATTAGTGTGACGAATCTCTGGCCAGAGTACATGATGTGATTTAAGAAATGGTTTCTTAGTAGCACATGCGATGTCACTATTTGATCTTCAAGATGCATTGCATAGTTATCGAATCTCGAGCGACTCTCGATATACCAATGAATGTTGATTCGATCGGGATATATGGATGAAGGGACCGTACTGTACGCTAACCAAAATCTACTGGTTCTTGTAGGCACTATCAGTGATACCTAGGGAATCATGGGGCGATGTTGCTAGGCGCTCATACCATGATTCGATGGGCAAGTCGGAAATTGTTGTTCCGAGTCACAAGGAGTTGTGAGCCAACGGCTAGCTGTATCCCTGAACCATTGAGGGTCACACAGTGTAATGGATTTTTAATCCCCGTTGAGATAGTTAAATTTAAAGAGTTAAATTTAATGAACGAAGAAGTTGGACTTCTTATTTAAGAGTAGAGGAGTAAGATTTCCTAAAATGACAGAGGGATGGCCATTTTTGGAAATCACTGAATTCGGATTCAGAAAAATTTATCTTGACTTTAAAAGGTGCAGAAATGGTTTCTGTGCACATTGGTGAAATCGGTTTATCAATCGGAGTCACGATGAATTTTATATTAATTTCTGAACATGCGGGCTTTGCTTGTCGGGCCTGAACTTATGACTAATGGGCCCTAAGCTGTTAGTGGCCTACATTATAAATAAGTTATTGCAGTACAGAAATTACACACAACAGGTCACAAATTTTCGAAAACCTAGTGATTTTCTCTCAGTAGTGGCCGCCCCCCTCCCCCCTCTGCTTGGTAAAATCCAGTCTGTGAATTTTGAATTACAGTCTGGTTTAACGGATCAAATTCGTTAATCTCTTCGTAGAAACTTCTGATAGATTTTCTAGTGCAATCTATCAGAGGGATTAAATATCCGTTCGTGGACCTGATTGAAGAACAGTTCGTCCATCAGTTCCAGGGATATACAACAAGAGCAGAGAAATCTGTTTGTCCAAAATCTCGATACGAGATTAAAGGTAAAAATTTTATAATTGTTATTTAAATTTTTACACACACGTAATTTAATCGTAAAGATTTGATACCCAATATGGAATCGTTCCATATAATAAATATTTTTAAACTTCCGCTGCACCTGGTATCAATCTTGTTTGATCTGAAAGCCGCGTTCTCCAACAGATCGGACACTCTGATCCCACTTCAGAGGCTCTGATCCCATGCATGCAGCTACGTGTTCAATTTTTGTTGACACGTGCATGGCACTACGATCGGATGCTCTGATCTCCATTCTAGCTCCGATCTGCCCCGTAGCTTCCGAACTTGAGCGATGGCTCCGAACTGGTTCGGATCTTCCGAACCCTGTTCGAACCTTCCGAACTTCCCAAGCCCAAATAAGCATCTTTCGGGAATTCTGGAACTAATTCCTTGGTCCATTAGATAAAATTAAAATCCCTTAATCATGTTTTATTAAATCTAAACATGATTATCAACTTATTCTTGTAAATTGGAAACGGGCTATTACATTTTCCCCCACTTAAGAGATTTCGTGCTCGAAATCATATCTTAAGTACCGAATGAACTTGAATAAGAACAACATGTTCTTATTCTATCATATCATTTTACAAGATCTCATTATAATCCAAATAATTGCCAGTAATGTCTCAATACTGAAACTGGAACATAAAAGAAACATCTAATTTCAAAATAATGTTTCTTATAATTCAGTAACAACATGATCTCTCCACAAATGTCAAATCTGTATGCACGGTACCTTATATGATTGAAAGATGTAATACTCATCTACCATAAATCATCACCACAGTGACACATGGAACATATCGTGGATACTAGACCCATATAGCGGCAATGCTAATCTGTACTATATCTAATTTATTTTCCAAAATCCCAATTGGACCAATAAACTTTAGAGATATCTTTCTGGTAATTAAACTATATCAACCCTCGGTTCAATCAATTCTGGTCCTTCATCCTATCGTTTCCCATACTTCTTCCCACAACAGTGGAGTACGACATCATCGTCCGTACAATGCCTCAAATGATGTCATACCATTACTGTTGTGATAAATGTTGTTGTACGCAAAATCAATCAGTGGCAATTGATCTTGTCAAGCTGGATCAAAATTCACACTCGTAACATATCTCCAATAGTACGAATCATGCATTCCGAATAATCATCAGTCTTCGAATGATAAACAACACTCAAGTCGAGAGTAGCACCCCTATCACATTGAAAACTCCCCCAAAATCTGGATATATATATATATATATATGTGTGTGTGTGTGTATGTGTGTGTGTGTGGAATCCCATTCCCTA